>NC_068396.1:10519510-10579510 GCF_023724105.1 Carassius gibelio
GGGCAAAAGACATCACCGCGGCGATTGGTAGGCTACATTTACGTTACATTACTATTTACCATTCATTCTATCATCACCATTATGGCTTACAGGGAATACAAAGTGCACCCAAACACCAGACCTGTTGGTTATTGGAGGATCTTCTCTTCTATTTCTGGTCTGTTAAATGCATTGGCTATTTTGCAACGAGCCTTCAGCGCGTGCTGAGTGAGCAAGCGCCTTAGGGGCCGTTCACATATCGCGCCTAAAACGCGTGGAAAACGCTAGGCGCGTCTTTCTCCTCCTTTCCAAAGCGCTTGGGCAGAAGCGCCCTTGAGGCATCTGCCTTTGCTAAGCAACAATGACGTCCTCTCTCCATGAAGGCGCGGAAATTTCAGCAAAGGATAAATGGGTTTACAGCCCTAAAAATCGCTTGCAGTAGCTCTGCTACTAAATTTATTTCAAAATTGCATTCCATATACAAATATGATCAGCTGTTCCTTCATCTTGGCTGAGCTTTCAACGTTGTTACGGGAAAGGATGAAGCTTATTGGTTAGTTCTTGTCACATGACCTGTGGTGCGCTTGCGGCATTCTGAAAAGTTGAGATGTTTTTACATTTTGCTGTATCTAAAACGTACAGAACCGAACCGAACCGTGACATCAGTGTATCGTATCGAACCGAACCGTGAATTTTGTGAACCGTTACACCCTTAATATATATATATATATATATATATATATATATATATATATATATATATATATATATATATATATATATATAATATATATATATATATATATATATAGCCTCCACAGTCCTTCTTGTCTGGATTTGTGTGATGTGTGTACCAGGGACACTGCCTTTACTTGTGGAATTTCTATCTAGCCTTTATTCCTCACTCGGCTGCAAATTTTGCGACTGGATTCAGACATGACAGAGAGAATGAGTGTGAGAGATGTTTGTGGTTTCAAGCGGACTCATCAGATCCATCACTCTTTTTAAATCTCTTTCTCTCATCTTTATGTCTGCTCCTCCTATTCCTTTTCCCAGTCTGGTAATTATTTTTAAAGTTAAAACACTTTCATTCTTAACTGTATAATACTACTACTACTACTACTAATAATAATCCACATTCTGTGTGTGTCATCAATAACCCAGAAAATGTCTAACTACTTAAAATTTCACCCATGGTTTGAGCTAAAATTCCAACTGCTAAAAATGTTGTGCACAGAAAAGGACAGTGAAAATGGCCTGAACTGAATTATATTTTGTGGACATTATATTTAGCAGGGTGCCATTTCAAATTAAAGGAGAATATAAGAGACGCCACCCCAGCACTGTCTGAAGTTCACCGGATCCTTCTACTCCCACCGGATCCTTCTACTCCCACAATGCTTTGCCTTTCACAGAAACAGAAAATATGATCACCACTGAGAATTTAGGAGTTTGTATTTTTATGTGAGTGAGTGTGACTCCTTTATTGCTTTTTTAGTTCAGCCAGGCTCTCTATTTTGGGTTAATTTCAGATCTTAAGGGCTGTAGGATAAATAAACAGAATTCTTAAATACAAGAATATATTTTTTTGTGCTTGTTTCATGACAGGTCACTACAGTAAATCCCAAAGTAAGACAAAAGGAGAGCTACAGAAGAATATAACTGTTATTATCAGCTATTTATAAACTAGCACAGGCTCAAAACAATCAGAAATAGAACTGAGCAGGTGTGAGTGTGTGCATTTATGCATGCTGCATATTTAAGCTTTGGAGAAAGCCAATGTATTTTTCTTTGCATTTGTGAACCTGGTCATTAGTGGGATGGGTGTATTTGTAGCAATAGCCAACAATACATTGTATAGGTCAAAATTATAATATATATATATATATTTTTATTTACATATTGGATGCCCTGGGGGTATGCATATAAATATCACATTTTAATTTTTGGGTGAATTATCTCTTTAACTAACATGAGCTAGCACTGAGCAAAATAATTTAATAGCATTTATTAATCTTTGTTAATGTATAAAAAAAAATTCCATTGTTATATATATATATATATATATATATATATATATACATACATACATACATATAAAACAATGGAATTTAGGCCACTATTATTTTCACCAACAGAAAATGATTTTAAGTCAGTTAATTTTTATCGTTTGCTGTAGTGTGTCAGTGGTAAATATCAGTTTGTATTTTCAAACATATATTTTTTTACATGAATTGTAATAATGCATTAAAGGTGCCATATGCAAAAATTGAGGTAAAAATATCCATAACATGACCTACATGCATCAAAAGAATGAGAAGAAATAAGGGCGATGATGTCATTAAAAAAAATGTCAAGTTATAGTGCTGCAGAGATATCAACCTTATTTAGCATTAGCATTACTAGCCCCGGCCCGACAGGTGTTGTAATACCAGTTTCGGCCATGGGAGGCGGTATGCGGGCAACATAACCACCAGCCAACCTGCAATACACGAATAACTCGCATGGCTTGTGGGCGTGTACTTGAACCTGATGTCAATTGTGTGGAAAGTACAGCCCACTACTTCATTTCAGTTCAGGGAAGAGAGCGTCACCCGCTACAGGGAAACAACCGCGCTCGGAAACACAAATCAAATCCGATAAGAAAAGGAGCCGAACCAGAGTAAAAATCGGCACTGCTTTCAATCGCTGGAGACAACTGATGGACCTGAAAGAAATGAGGTTCCACTCCGAACTTGCAACATTTCTTTTGGATTGGTAAGTTAGATGCTGTTAGTATTTCGCTAGAAGTTTGTTTTATATGTTTGTGTATTTGTTTTCGGGAAGTTATAGCATAGAAATGTATTGAAGGCTGTTCGATAAACGTGCTAAAGTTAGGGATGGCTAACCGTAGCTGCGTTTGATTATTAGCTAGCTATAACTTACCCATTGTTTTATTTCATAAGTAACCTGCTCTGTCTAGTCTGTTGGTCTCCGTGTCCTCTTTGCTTCGTGGTTTTTCTGTGCGTGAGAAAATTGATGTGTGGCGTGAAAGCGTGTGAAAAGAGTCAATTGTGCGTGTCTCACGGTGAATGCTTGAGAGTTGGCAGCTCTGGTTACGTTGGTTGGCGCCAGCTTTGATCAGCTGTCTGATGTTTACCAATGATGTTGACAGAATGCTGTCTGTCAAATTAATTTAATTCAAACAATGTGTATATACAACTCAAAATGTAATATGAACAAAACGAATAGGAACATATTGACTGGTAAAGGTGAAGGGGAGTAGCTTGAAGATGTCATGTTTCAATATCACTTGACATCACCCAACGTTCCTCTGGAGGCAAAACGTCCTCTTTTAGGCTTCGGCTATGGCTGTAGTGTTGTTGTGAAGGTAGGGGCGGAGCATAGAGACTATGCCGTTTCTCGTTTGTTACTCTAGACCAATTCACTTTATTGAGGCATACTGCCCCCATCTGGTATGGAATGTGGAGTATGACTTGATTTTTTTTTTTTTTGCCAGACATGACAGATGGCACCTTTAAGCTTTTTGTTTGCACAAGGAGTCTGACAGCAGCCAGTGCTCCACACAGAGATCTGATCTCATCATCATCCAGTCTGTCTGGAATAACATGAAGAAACAGAACAAACTGAGACAGAATAAATCCAGAAGAACTGTGTCAATGTCTCCAAGACACTTCAAGAAACCTGCCTGCAAACCTACATGAAAAACAAGTACACATAGGACAAAAGCTTTTTTTAATGCATTGTATGGTCACAGCAAATGGTGATTTAATTTAGATATGTTAATAGAAGTTAATTAATAAAATCTATTTATGGCATTATTTTTGGTGGCATCCTCAATTTACATTTTTACACAAGTGCCTAAAATGTTGCACAGTTCTGTAGCTTTGCAGGTTTCTTGAAGTGTCTTGGAGACATTGCCATGGTTCTTCTGGACTGAGTCTGTCTCAGTTTGTTCTGTTTCTTCATGTTATTCCAGACAGACTGGATGATGGTGAGATCAGATCTCTGTATAGAGCACTGGCTGCTGTCAGACTCCCTGTGCAAACAAAAATATCACTGGATAATAACATTTCATGGCAAAAATAACGTTTGGAAGTGTAAACTGATATGTACCACTGACACACTACAGCAAATATAGAAAAATTTTATTGGTAAAAATCCTAGTGGGCTAGGACTATATGTGTGTGTGTGTGTGTGTTTGTGTGTTCAGGAAATAAGGCTGCATTACAGTAATATTGTGAAATGGTATTAGCATTTATAGTACATTTATTGATGATTATCTGAGATGGAAAAGCTGAATCTTTAGTTTTCAGTGTCCTCCAGAAATCATAAGAAACATTTTTATTATTATCATCATAGTGTAGTGATTATTATTATTCTTTTTATATTTGAAATTGAAATATTTTAACTTGAAATTTTCATCGACACACAGAGAAAGATGGACTGATTTTCATTTAATGGAGTTAATTGGTATTAACTAAAGTTCGGGGCAGGGGCACGCCCTAAACAATCACCTGACTTCTAAAAACCTCCATATATACCGGGCCATGTCACACCGCACTGCTAGTTTAATTCTCTTGAGCCCACCCATCCCTCCCTTTCTCATCCATTCAGCCAACCTTCTCCCACATTATATTTCTATCAGGTTGTATCGTATGGAAGCATATGGGTAGCATTATTCAATTTGGGATGTAATATGCAAAATGACAATGCAATATGTAAAATGGCAATGCATTCCTGTATTTACATTTACATTTTCCAATACATTTGTGCAACGTTTGGTGCAAAATGAAAATGAAAATTAAATTACATAATTTTCATTTGCCATTTACTACACCAGTTTTAAAATGTAAAATGAATATTAATTTTAACGCTTTATAAGTTGCAAAATTAAAATGAAAATGTATTACAGAAATGATTAGATATGTTTAACATGTTAAAGCAAAAACTGTGGCAAAATGATCATTTAAATGCTTTTTTTCTTAATTGCATTAACACTCACAGTCAAGACACTTACGATTGCATTTTCATTCGGTGTCCCGCAATGAATGTAGCCAGAGATGTATAGTAACGAAGTAGAACTACTTCACTACTGTACTTAAGTACTAAAAGGCGGTATCTGTACTTTACTGGAGTATTATTTTTTTCTCCTACTTCCACTTTTACTTCGGTACATATTTTCGCTGAGTTTAATACTTTTACTCCGATATTTTTTTTATGTGCTGCATCGTTACTCGTTACAAATATAATAATGTTACGAATCATTCCATTACAAACCACTGCCAGAACTGTAGATGGCAGATTTGATGAAGCTGGCACATCATTGAGCGAATCAAGCGATTAAGAAGACTGCGCGTGCTGACTGAACTGCTGTGAAGAAAGAAATGAACACCGAGCCGAGCCAGATAATGACTCGTTCACGAGTCAAGAACCGGTTGCATCGGTTCTCGGATGACCAGTAACGTTAGTTCTTTCTGACAGTTCGATTCAATAAACCAGTTGAAGAAAACAGTTCACCGATTCTTTTGCGCTCGATGCAATGGCGTCATTGGCGTTGACTGCACCTGGGCTCATAACATTAGAGCTGAAGATCTTTGCCCGAACCCGACGGGTTCGGTCGGGTTCGGGCTTAATTTATATCATCTTACGCGGGCTCGGGCCGGGCTCGGGCTTGCGCTCCGGTTTGCGAGGTAAACGAGCGGTCATGTGATGTGTTTCGATTAGCGCGAGAAAGATGCGAAAATGAATGCTGAGCAGGTGTAACGGAGGCTTGCCTCTGGTGATTACGTTTTGGTTGCACCAGCAACTAAAGCAAACTCTGAGGTGTGGAAAAGTTTTGACCGTGTTTATAATGAGAATAATGAGTGAATAATGACGCACCATCAGTGAGCGCAGGAGCGCGCTGAAGACATCTACAGTGGATTCAATCATTTTCCTCCACAAAAACATGTAGACCAAGCCTAATCTCTGTGAGTAAAGGTTTTTCAAATGATAACTAAATATTCATTGAGTCTTAAATGCATAATGTTGACAGAGTATTTACGCTAATGTTGGCATTATTTTTTTATTAAATAAAGCAAATCCGGTGGAGCCTTTATCTTAATTTCGTTATTGCCAAATACCCATCTTAATTTAAAATTTATCTTAATTTTTTTTTTTTTTAAAGACTTGTTTTTATTGGTGAGTTGGTCTATTTATAGGTTAAATGAGCCTATGTCTAGAATGCTGAGATGTTACGATGTGACACAGGACTTATTTTATTTCTTTATTCCAACTTCCAAGTGGTCTAGTCTACGTTAGTTATGAGTAAATTATGTTAAAACATGAATAAATTGCTCATTGTTGGCAAAAGGCAAAAGAGCTGTGTGCGTGCGCACATTTGAATAATGTCGGGCTGTAAACGGGTTCAGGCTTTAAAAAAGCTGTCAATCAAAATGTACTTGTCGGGCTCGGGCCGAAACCTGTCGGGCTCGGGTCCTGTCGGGCCTAACTTTTAAGGCCCGATTACAGCTCTACATAACATTAACACAGAATCAGTTCAGAATCAATCACCAAAAGAATCAGTTCGGTTCAGATGCTCTGTGTGTCGGTTTGCTTCAAGCTAAATCACACATGCGCAGTATCATCAGCTCATCGGTTCACGAATCAGATGCGTCTGACAGAAACGGTTCTTGACTCGTGAACGAGTCATTATCTGGCTCGGCTCGGTGTTCATCTTCAGTTCTCTCTTCACAGCAGTTCAGTCAGTGTACTGTTTGAGTCAATGAATTACTCCGGGATATTGGTTTGTTTTAACTCAGAGGGAGTGTCAGACACATTAAACAAGTTAACAGTTTAATTAATCTGTGGATTAATGCGTATTGGAGACGCGAACCGTTTAAAACGATTCAGTTCGATTTGGTGAACTGTTTCAAAAAGATCCGGTTACATCGAATGATTCGTTCGCGAACCAGATATCACAAACTGCTTTGTTTTTAACTGTCTTACAACAGACAAGGAAGAGAAGACAATGCTGAATAAAGTCGTAGTTTTTGCTATTTTTGGACCAAAATGTATTTTTGATGCTTCAAAAAATTCTAAATGACCTTCTGATGTCTTACGGGTTTGAAACAACATGAGGGTAAGTTGTTAATGACATAATTTTGCAAATTGGGCTAACTAACCCTAGTAATTGTTTTGTGTTTACAAGAAGTTACAGTCAAAGGAATTGTGATTGTCCTTTAGGTTAATCATTTGAAATAGTAAAAACAATATGTTCAGACTTTTCACTACTTTCTTTAATAGCTACATAACACAATACTTCTACTTTTACTTTCAGTACTTGAGTAGTAAATTTTAAAATAGACTACTTGCAATACTTAAGTACAAAAAATGTTGAATACTTTAGTACTTCTACTTAAGTGTGGTGCTTAAAGAGCACTTCAACTTCTACTCAAGTCACTTTTTTGATAGAGCACTTGTACTTTTACTCAAGTATGGGTCTCTTGTACTTTATACATCTCTGAATGTAGCAAAACTCAATGTGCACATTGAAAATGCATTCCGAGCCGATCACGTGTCCCCGCCCTCGCGCCACGTCAATCATTGTGTGAACAAGGCGGGGCTTACAGAAGGTCAGAGACTCAAGTCTCAAGAAGAGGATTCAATCAAGTGAGACAACATAGACAAGACAGTTGGTCTGTGTATGTTTTGATCATTTCGGTTTATGGCTTCAATATTTCATTCGGACTTGTGGGCGGAGCTGAAACGCTGCTTTCATCTGATTGGTCGAATCGGATCGGTTTTCATCTGACAGCCTTCAGCTCGGTCTTGTCATTCTTTCAGGCAAAATAAGAGTCAGTGCGAGTGAAGCCCTGAAATGTCTGAAACTACGCTCACTGTTAATTAGCATAATATTTGAATCAGATGTAGCTGGGCACATAATTCGTGCTGCTGAGACCTGCAAATTATTTCTAGGTTGTAGTATTGTATGAATATTGTCCCACTGATAAAAACAGTGCAAATAGTTCTGTCCCTTTGGATAACAGTGAAGTGGAAATTAAAATCAATAATAGACTGAACAGTTCCATGTCTGTAACATTTACCACTCTCATCTTTTAAGTCATAAGGCACTAGGTATGTGTGTGTGTGTGTGTGTGTGTGTGTGTGTGTGTGTGACATTAATAAATAATTGTAAAAATGAATATAGTTACATTTCTAAATAAAAATAGTAAAATTAGCTCTATGCTGCTCAGTGCTCCTGTAGCCTACCCCAGAGCGCCCTCTCGCGACTGTAGACGGTAATGTTTTCTCTTGGTCATGAATAAATGTGACATATAGTCCAGTGCGACTTATATGTTTTTTTCCTCGTCGTGACGTATTTTTGGACTGATGCAACTTATACCGAAAAATACAGTTAACATTATTATTATTATTTATTATGAGAGTAATTGACACAGACTAGAACTTTAATGTTTCACCCAATTCAGCTCATATCTTTAGACTCGTCCGACTCGTGTTGCTTGTATAACTGGCCAGACTTACCTTCCCAAAAAATCCTATTTAATTTTATTTCATAAATTTAACTATATTTATTTCCACTTTACTGTTATCCAAAGGGACAGAACTATTTGCACTGTTTTTATCAGTGGGACAATATTCATACAATACTACATCTGATTCAAATATTATGCTAATTAACAGAGAGTGTAGTTTCAGACATTTCAGCTGAAGGCTGTCAGATGAAAACCGCTCTGATTCGACCAATCAGATGAAAGCAGCGTTTCAGCTCCGCCCACAAGTCCGAATGAAATATTGAAGCCATAAACCGAAATGATCAAAACATACACGGACCAACTGTCTTGTCTATGTTGTCTCACTTGATTGAATCCTCTTCTTGAGACTTGAGTCTCTGACCTTCTGTAAGCCCTGCCTTGTTCACACAATGATTGACGTGGCGCGAGGGCGGGGACACGTGATCGGCTCGGAATGCATTTTCAATGTGCACATTGAGTTTTGCTACATTCATTGCGGGACACCGAATGAAAATGCAATCGTAAGTGTCTTGACTGTGAGTGTTAATGCAATTAAGAAAAATAGCATTTCAATTATCATTTTGCTACAGTTTTTGCTTTAACATGTTAAACATATCTAATCATTTCTGTAATACATTTTCATTTTAATTTTGCAACTTATAAAGCGTTAAAATTAATATTCATTTTACATTTTAAAACTGGTGTAGTAAATGGCAAATGAAAATTATGTAATTTAATTTTCATTTTTATTTTGCACCAAACATTGCACAAATGTATTGGAAAATGTAAATGTAAATACAGAAATGCATTGCCATTTTACATATTGCATTGTCATTTTGCATATTACATCCCAAATTGAATAATGCTACCCATATGCTTCCATAGTATCGGGGGGAGTCTCTCTGAGCCATCAATTCAAGATGCCCTGATCAACCTGACCATCATCCCATTCCCTCAACCCCTTCATCCTCTTTTTACTCTTCCCCAGTTTCTTAGCTTGTTTGTGTCGTGGTCCTAGCTTGTGAATTACAATTTTGAACTGACATTTGGATATGTAATCACATCAACGAGGTCATTTATTGCAATGAAATAAGCAGTAAACTTTCAGTTGTCCCTATAATTTTGAACAGTCGCTCAATATTAGATTTGCTGACTTGCAAAATCTCCCTACATTCTCAGAAGGTAGCATAATTTAAAACTGACTGCTTTGGCAGTCCCCCAATCCATTCCATATTTTTCCATGAGCTAAGTGGTCTTACACGTATCAGAGGCATTAGTGTACACAGCTGTTATGGAGATATATACAGAGAGCAGGGATAGAGGACTTCTGGCTCTCCTCAAAAACTGTCTGGCATGCAAGAGACCCTGAGGGAGATGGCTGAGATAGACTCTCTTCAACATGGACTCAATTGATTTTGACAAATCTGAGATTCAGAATATTTGCCCATAAAGGGGGGTTAAAAGGTGAATGCTAGTTAGCATGTGTAAGATGTGTTTCAGTGCCACTTGCATGTCCAGAAAATGGCCAACAAATATTTAGCTGGAACAGCAGTGGTATTCAGTGGCCATCAGCCAACAAGAGATCAGCCAGATGTATGTGTCTTGTATGTGTGTGAGAAAGTCATGTAAGGTTGCAGGATACTTAGTACGTTAGCAACTATGGGAGGGAAAATTCTAATGCATTATTATATATCTGAGAAATATGATTAAGAATTAACAATATAATTATATTGCTGAATCCATATTTGAGCTGTTTGTCTTGGGAAACTCAACTATTTACATTCAGAAATACTTTACCTTCTACGGTATTCATGTGTGAATCACATTAAGTACTGTCCTCCACAGGTCTCCCATCCAGATGCATTTGCAAAAGTAAGCTATTAGCAGAGTTTAGATTATCTGATTTACAGATCAGTTCCCTTTCAAGAGAACTTCGAACTGCTTCCTCTAGAGCAGGGGTTTTCAAACTACGGGTCGCGATCCACTTGTGGGTCATAGACTGGAACATGGTGGGTCGCACAAAGTCACTTGGCTACAGCTAAATTTGCGCTTCAATGACACACACACTCACACAGTTCAGTCTAGGGCTGCACAAATGTGACGAGTGAGGTGGGGCAGAGAGCCATGGGAACGGAGTGCTCCACTCAACGGTCTCGCGTCCCACGGAAGAGATTGGAAGGATACAAAAGAGGAGAGACGACAGTGAAGGACAAGAGAGGACCAGGCCTGGGTTTTTTTTTTGTGTGTTTGGTTTTTGTTTGTGCGTGGCAGTCGTCCGTGAGGGGCTGTCATGCTGTTTGTGTTTATTTGTTTTTTATTAAAACTTAGTTTGATTGTGCAACGGTTCCCGCCTCCTTCCCGAAGGAGTCGTCGAGGTCGTGGGCTGGAGTGAGTTCGTCCGCCCCCCTGGCAACTCACTCCAGCCTACCGCCTCGAGTGTCCTCGACGGGCAGACTCCTACGCCCTGCTCGATACCACTGTAGATTCATCCCAGCGGCGAGGGATCTTCAGCAGCACGTCCCTCCTTCCTCCCGGGCTTCAGCACCATTGTAATACTTTACAAACTTCAAAATCACAGAAAGAAAGAAGGAAGCGGGAACCGCGAACCCACTCATCAAAATGAAACAGCCCATCAACATTAATTACGAACTGCAATATCCTTAGTGTGATTTTCAAATTGCAATTAAGTCTGTGTGCGTTGCCTGTTTTGAAGCGCAGGCGCGCACCCGTCGGTACTGGATCCAAGCTGGATGATAGCCCTACATCTTCCGCTTCATGCTTACTGGACCATGCAGCCAAGTCACTGGGTTTCTAAGAGAGCCTCCTTAGCCAAAGGTCCCCATTTTGTTCAGGTTGAGTGTTTTTGGAGTATAATGCTTTGTGACATGCTCCCCGATGACCTGGGTTGGTGTTTGATTTGAGAAACTGCCTTGGCCAGGACGTGTTACTCGTCTTGCGCTGAGGGGTCTCCTGAGATTTGATTTATCCTCTCAACCATCATGCACGTTCTCTGAGCTAGAGGTCCTCTCGGGGAGTCGTTGAGTGGCTTAACACTCCGTAACTTCACTCTGCATTTCAATAGATGGTCAGGCCCACAGGACCTTCCTGTCACACTGTTCTTATGATTGAACCAGTAAATTGCCTCTCCACAGAAAAGGCTTAAGTACACTGTGCTGCCTGAGGTATGAGTCAGATGTGTTTCAGCGGAAATCCTGCCTGAGTGCTCCAGTTCTGAGGAGCAGTAGCTCTGGTTATTGGGCCCTGTTGTTCCTACAGGTTCTCTTCGGATCTTTTTAAATGGAACCCATTCTCTCTATCGATAAGAGAGCATAAGACTGTGAGCAGCTGCATCGGTAGATTATCTTACATTGGGCCCTGCTAGACTGCCCCTTCTAAACTGGCGCTGCCTTTTGGTCAAGCTGAGAAGTGCTTCCCTTACTGCAAGGGTTGGCTATGAGCCTATCACTCCCAGTTTGTGCTTTGAGGGCCCACCTCAGCTATAGAACCGAGAGAGCTGCTCCTGATAACTCCACATTCAACAATACTGAGTTGTTAGGCCTGTCCCTGTCGCCTCCTTGGTCAGTTGCCTCTATGCTGGGACCTTGCTGTTCCCTTTTGAAATGTGTGATCCCCTTTTAAGATGGATCCCATTCCTGATGTCCCATTTGTGGTCAATCTGCTCCCCAGACATGGCCATGCTCCCCTCACTGCAGGAGGATCTTTTATGAGCTCGCCAGTCCTGGGCAGATTATGTGAGCCCTCCTCTCCACTTGAGAGCTAGGTTTTTTGACTCTGGGCTATTGATTGCTTCAGTTGAGCTGGGTACCTCTCTCTTTGCTTAAGGTCAAGCCCTTAGTAGTGTTCTCTCACCCTAGAAGGTGACCTATGAGCACGCCACTCCCAAATTGATCGTCTGAGTTCCTTCAGAGTTGGGCCTCAGCTCCACTGAGCTTCAGTTAGCAGCCATGTCAGTCTAGAGCCAACTTCTGGTTGAGCTGAGAAGTGCTCCCCTTACTGTGAGGGTTAGCTATGAGTTGCTTCCAGTGTGTGCCAAGGGCCTGCCTCTGCTTGCATCGCCAATCTAGCATCACCTTCTGGTCGAGTCATGTGGACCATTGACACTCTATCTATGATCTCAATAAGGAGTGTCAAAGGTCCACATGAGAGATAGCTGGTGGTAATGCACAAGTCTGCGATCCAATACAAAGCAAGAAGAAGAATAAGATTTTCATGTGAACACCTTGATCTTGTTGTGCAATCTGCCCTGGGGAAATCTTTTGCCCTTGTGCAAGCAATATCACTGAACACATGGCCTCACTATTCAAATCAACTTGCCAAATGTAAATATGGCTGCAATATTTCCAAACAAATATCATAGCACTGTTTTGCCTCTCTGAGCAATGTACGGTGTTTCTTTATTGAATGAATTAGCTTTTTGAACAAATTGGTTGAATAAATGATTCACTGATTAACACAGTCAAATGCTTTGTTTCTGAATCAATCAGCATTTGAATGAATGGATGTATCGCAATGACTCACTCATTAACAGTCACTTGTTGCCACCTACTGGTGGTTTTCATTTAAAATTTTGAAGTTTTAAATTATTTCAAATATCAGTATTCAATATTTTATGTATAAAACATTATTTATGCATCTTTAACTGCAGGTTAAATGCATCCATGTCCCCTCTGAGATGCACAAACTGTAAATACACCTAAATGCTTTTTCAGATGCAGATTCCAGAAATGTTTTCTTATGTTGGAATGAGAGACACGAAGTACAGATGAAGTGCTTCTTATTCTTATCCAAAAATACAAAATGGATAAAAAAGAGTTAAAACTGAACAAAATCTTGCTACTTTTCTATGTACAGAAACAGGCCTGTGTATAGAAACACAACAGGCCTATTTCTCTCAAATATTGTTCACAAATCTGTCTAAATCTGGATTAGTGAGCACTTCTCCTTTGCCGAGATAATTCATCCACCTCACAGATGTGGCATATCAAGATGCTTATTAGACAGCATGATTATTGCACAGGTGTGCCTTAGGCTAGCCACAATACAAGGCCACTCTAAAATGTGAAGTTCACATTTGAACGTGGCATTGTGATCACACATCACAATGCCACAGATGTAGCAAGTTTTGAGGGAGCATGCAATTGGCCACCAAATCCTGAGGCCCATTGTTGTGCCATTTATCCACGACCATCACCTAATGTTGCAGCATGATAATGCATGGCCCCATGTTGCAAGGATCTGTACATAATTCCTTGAAGCTGATTCTTCTGAAGCTGGAAACATCCCAGTTCTTGCATGGCCAGCATACTTACTGGACATGTCACCCATTGAGCATGGTTGGGATGCTCTAGATCGGCGTATATGATATACAGCCAATATCCAGCAACTTCACACAGCCATTGAAGAGGAGTGTACTAACATTTCACAGGCCACAATCAACAACCTGATCAACTTTATGCTAAGGAGATGTGTTGCATTGTGTGAGGCAAATTGTGGTCATACCAGATTCTGACTGTTTTTTCGGAATTCTTTGTGTTTAGCCCATGAAAAATGGGGGCAAAAACAAAAGGGTTGCGTTTATAATTTTGTTCAGTGAATTTATTTACTTCTTTTACATTTTGCATTTACTTGTACTTTTACTTTCAATACATTTTGTATGTTTAGAAAAAAAAAATATTGTACTTAAGTGCAATACATGTCACATATTTTAAAACTTTTACTCAATTAATATTCTAAATGGTTACTTCAATTTCTACCAGAGTCATTTTCTGGTAAGATATCTGTACTTTTACTTGAGTATAGCTTTCAGGTACTTTATACACCACTGAATCTACCTAAGATACATCTATGACTGATTTGCTAGTAAATAAATCATATGGTTTTTGAATAAAATGTGGGTATAATGACAAAACTATGCCTTTTAAAGGGTTCACTGAAAAAATTCTATCATTAATACTCACCCTCATGTCGTTCCAAACCCGTAAGGCGTTTTTCCATCATCAGAAAACTAATTAAGATAGTTTTGGTGAAATCCGAGAGGTTTCTGACTCTGCATAGAAAACAATGCAACTACCACGTTTAAGGCCCAAAGAGGTAACATAATTAAATAGCCTTAATTTTATGAAGCTATGAGAATACTTTTTGTGTAAAAAAAAAAAAAGACTTCATTCAACTATTTCTTCTCTTCCGTGTATGACACAGTCAAAAGACGCTCCAAAATGAACAAGTACACTCCATCCCTGCCACACTCTTTCATCTCTTCTTCTCGCATTCCTGGCTATATGAGGCTATATTAGAAGACGGCTGTGACTTGAGTGTTCTCATCTGGCCGGACGACATAGTTTTCCCACAATGAAAGTGACAGGACTCTTTGAAGCTATAATAACTATGCTACTTTATGGATACTGAAGTTCACAAATGTCCCATAATCCACTGAAGACCAAGCCAAATGAACTCTGGGAAAAGGAAATAATTGCATTCTGTTGCTCAAAGTTGACCCACTAGAGGTTTGAACAACTATGCTGTAGAAGTTGGTGAATATAAATAGTAACCTATAATATGGGTATTCCAACTGCAGCAAAATACTTTCAAGCAAAATGTTATTTGAAACAAATATTTCTGAAGGCTTCGTGGTAAAATAATTTATGAATAAATTTATGCAACAGTTCCCATTCTCTAATCCAACTGACCAACATTGTTCCATCTGTTAACCATTTGGGTCGTTTCTGGATCAAAGCATATACAGTACGTGGAGTCGCATTGTATTTTATATAAACTAATTGTTTCTTAAAAAGGTCAAATGTATGCATTAAATATGATGAACATCATTTCATTAGATATGCATTGAATAGTTCTATAAAAGCAATATTACATTCACAATTGTGTTTTTGGTCCGAATAATAATGTGCCAAACCACAGCAATGACATAGGTGTGGAGAAAAACAAAACAACACATGCACACACTTGCATTACCCCTCACTAACACACATGCACACACTTGCATTACCCCTCACTAACTAAAAATGTGTGCATTTTGGGGAATGAACCCACTGCTTCCAAATAATGCCTCACATCTTTTTAATTAGTCATGCATGAAGAGAAGAGATTACAGATGGTTTGCTTTAGTTGACAGACATGCAGAGACAAATGTGTATGTGTGTGTGTGTGTGTGTACTGTATGTGTGTGTGTGGTTGGAAGCCAGTAAGAAGAGAAAGAGAGTAAGAATTCAACATAAGAGCAAACAATAAAGTAGCCACATTAATGTTTACTTTTCTTCAGCTCAATTGATATAGTCTCTTTTTATGTAACTCACATTACCATGGGTCGTTTTTGGATCCCATCTCCATTTTTTTCTCTCATGCTGGGACCTCTGGTAATAATTCAAACAGTTGTCATCAATCTCCCTCACTGGACATGTGTGATTCTGCCCTCATATAGATTCTCATCAACACTTTCGACTGCTTCAGTTGCCTTCGAGTCTTCAGCAGGCCTGGTAACTGATGTTTAATGAAGAAATTTGGTGATTTTGCATTTCTTAATGACTCTGAACAGATCCTCTAACCCCTTAGATCATAATATATGGTCAATTTGAAGTCAGTGCTGAATAAACAAACTCAAGTG
This sequence comes from Carassius gibelio, assembly GCF_023724105.1. NCBI lineage: Eukaryota > Metazoa > Chordata > Actinopteri > Cypriniformes > Cyprinidae > Carassius > Carassius gibelio. Next base: position 10,535,645 of record NC_068396.1, read on the forward strand.
TGAGCTGAAATGGGTTTTAAAAGAGGATTCCTTTAGTGTACAAAGAACTGCACTGTTTTGTGAAATGTTCAAAAATGCTACATTAAAGTCTAGTCAGGAAACCACTGGCATACTACAGCATGACTAATAAAAAATAAAAAAATCAATAAAAATGCAGAGTTAACAAAAATGAATATTTCAGGCTCCAGTGTAATCCTTGGAAAATTCTGTAGACAGAAGCTTGTTTCATATTAGGAGTTAAATTTGACTAGAACAATCCAGAAGACTATAACTCTTTGGCTTATTTTTTTTTTTCATCCATCTATTCAACTTTCAGTTGTACACTTGTACAGTTCACTTGTACTTTTTCTAATATTCGTTCTCCTTAATCTTACAGTTCAATCAATACAATAATATCTGCTTAATTACTTACATATTATTATTGAATTGGCCCCTGGTATAGCCTTTTTTTCACTTCGGTCCAACATTATGGAGTTTTTGTTCATTCAAATAATAATTCAAAAGCATGTCATCCCACTAGACCAAAACATTACTACTACTACTACTACTACTACTACTAATAGTTATATTGTTATCATTAATTTTATATCAAAAGTGTAATTTTCCTGAATTTCTATATATAGTAGGTCTGTATATATAAAGTATTGCCACAAAAATCAAGGTGTCAGCATTACAAATATGATATTGCTCATTATTATCATTTTTTTTATTTTTTTTTTTATAATCTGAACCACAGCAATTAGAGGGTTCACGAGCGGACATCGCATCCTAATGATGCATCTAACAAGCCAAGATCAGGACATCCTGTTGTTTACAGAGTCATGACAGTGATCTGCCAGACATGGTTAATGTCAGTAACTCAGCAGATAGTAGATTTACAATCACCACATGAACGGCAGTTTGTTTTTCTGATGTACGTGGAAATAAAAAGATAACAAGCAAACCAAAATTCAGTAATTTGTGAGATTTTAAGGGAGCACATCATTTGGTTTATCTTTGCCTTGTGTGACTAATGCACTTTCATGAGCTTGCCTTTCAAAGCAGATGGCATGCTTCAGAAGTGTTATACGGCAGACTAACACTCAGACAGATGGGCTAAAATATTATTTGGCTGTGATTTCGTGGATTGTGATTCATGTGGATTCCTGTCGCTGGCACAGTAATGTACAGCTTTAGTTGTGTGAAAACTTGGCTTATGTTATGTTATGACAAAGTGTGTTGGCTGCCAAGCATAGTCCATAAACCATGGCCTTGGGCAAAGAAATCTTACAATACTGCTTAAATAAACATCCATGAAGTAGCATCCACATACACGTTAACATTTGTGTAATTTGTGTAAATCAATATAAAAGTATGTAAATGCCAGGTTTTATGAATATTCCTTTACATGAATCATTTAACTAAAATATTTCTGGGTCTTTACATTTTTGTTCACACCAGGATTTTTAACTAGCTCAACCAGCAAGATTCAGCTCAGTTGGAAAGATAATGCTAGTTGAACAGCATTTTGTCAAGTGAAAAACATGTTCCTGGTCTACAAGCCAAAAGATTGACATACCAGCACTAACCTGCAAACCAGTCTTAACCAGCATTAAAATGTAGCAGGACCAGAGATGTATAGTAACGAAGTAGAACTACTTCACTACTGTACTTAAGTACTAAAAGGCGGTATCTGTACTTTACTGGAGTATTATTTTTTTCTCCTACTTCCACTTTTACTTCGGTACATATTTTCGCTGAGTTTAATACTTTTACTCCGATATTTTTTTTATGTGCTGCATCGTTACTCGTTACAAATATAATAATGTTACGAATCATTCCATTACAAACCACTGCCAGAACTGTAGATGGCAGATTTGATGAAGCTGGCACATCATTGAGCGAATCAAGCGATTAAGAAGACTGCGCGTGCTGACTGAACTGCTGTGAAGAAAGAAATGAACACCGAGCCGAGCCAGATAATGACTCGTTCACGAGTCAAGAACCGGTTGCATCGGTTCTCGGATGACCAGTAACGTTAGTTCTTTCTGACAGTTCGATTCAATAAACCAGTTGAAGAAAACAGTTCACCGATTCTTTTGCGCTCGATGCAATGGCGTCATTGGCGTTGACTGCACCTGGGCTCATAACATTAGAGCTGAAGATCTTTGCCCGAACCCGACGGGTTCGGTCGGGTTCGGGCTTAATTTATATCATCTTACGCGGGCTCGGGCCGGGCTCGGGCTTGCGCTCCGGTTTGCGAGGTAAACGAGCGGTCATGTGATGTGTTTCGATTAGCGCGAGAAAGATGCGAAAATGAATGCTGAGCAGGTGTAACGGAGGCTTGCCTCTGGTGATTACGTTTTGGTTGCACCAGCAACTAAAGCAAACTCTGAGGTGTGGAAAAGTTTTGACCGTGTTTATAATGAGAATAATGAGTGAATAATGACGCACCATCAGTGAGCGCAGGAGCGCGCTGAAGACATCTACAGTGGATTCAATCATTTTCCTCCACAAAAACATGTAGACCAAGCCTAATCTCTGTGAGTAAAGGTTTTTCAAATGATAACTAAATATTCATTGAGTCTTAAATGCATAATGTTGACAGAGTATTTACGCTAATGTTGGCATTATTTTTTTATTAAATAAAGCAAATCCGGTGGAGCCTTTATCTTAATTTCGTTATTGCCAAATACCCATCTTAATTTAAAATTTATCTTAATTTTTTTTTTTTTTAAAGACTTGTTTTTATTGGTGAGTTGGTCTATTTATAGGTTAAATGAGCCTATGTCTAGAATGCTGAGATGTTACGATGTGACACAGGACTTATTTTATTTCTTTATTCCAACTTCCAAGTGGTCTAGTCTACGTTAGTTATGAGTAAATTATGTTAAAACATGAATAAATTGCTCATTGTTGGCAAAAGGCAAAAGAGCTGTGTGCGTGCGCACATTTGAATAATGTCGGGCTGTAAACGGGTTCAGGCTTTAAAAAAGCTGTCAATCAAAATGTACTTGTCGGGCTCGGGCCGAAACCTGTCGGGCTCGGGTCCTGTCGGGCCTAACTTTTAAGGCCCGATTACAGCTCTACATAACATTAACACAGAATCAGTTCAGAATCAATCACCAAAAGAATCAGTTCGGTTCAGATGCTCTGTGTGTCGGTTTGCTTCAAGCTAAATCACACATGCGCAGTATCATCAGCTCATCGGTTCACGAATCAGATGCGTCTGACAGAAACGGTTCTTGACTCGTGAACGAGTCATTATCTGGCTCGGCTCGGTGTTCATCTTCAGTTCTCTCTTCACAGCAGTTCAGTCAGTGTACTGTTTGAGTCAATGAATTACTCCGGGATATTGGTTTGTTTTAACTCAGAGGGAGTGTCAGACACATTAAACAAGTTAACAGTTTAATTAATCTGTGGATTAATGCGTATTGGAGACGCGAACCGTTTAAAACGATTCAGTTCGATTTGGTGAACTGTTTCAAAAAGATCCGGTTACATCGAATGATTCGTTCGCGAACCAGATATCACAAACTGCTTTGTTTTTAACTGTCTTACAACAGACAAGGAAGAGAAGACAATGCTGAATAAAGTCGTAGTTTTTGCTATTTTTGGACCAAAATGTATTTTTGATGCTTCAAAAAATTCTAAATGACCTTCTGATGTCTTACGGGTTTGAAACAACATGAGGGTAAGTTGTTAATGACATAATTTTGCAAATTGGGCTAACTAACCCTAGTAATTGTTTTGTGTTTACAAGAAGTTACAGTCAAAGGAATTGTGATTGTCCTTTAGGTTAATCATTTGAAATAGTAAAAACAATATGTTCAGACTTTTCACAGCTTTCTTTAATAGCTACATAACACAATACTTCTACTTTTACTTTCAGTACTTGAGTAGTAAATTTTAAAATAGACTACTTGCAATACTTAAGTACAAAAAATGTTGAATACTTTAGTACTTCTACTTAAGTGTGGTGCTTAAAGAGCACTTCAACTTCTACTCAAGTCACTTTTTTGATAGAGCACTTGTACTTTTACTCAAGTATGGGTCTCTTGTACTTTATACATCTCTGAGCAGGACAAATGTAAGAATCTATATAAATATCAAAAGACAAGCAGTCAGAGAATTGTGAAATACAAGCAGAGTTCCATTTAATGTGAATTTTGGGAACTTTTGATGCAGTCCTGATAAGGACTGATATGTTCCGCTGCACTGACAGTCAGTTGATTACACAGCCTATGAACCTAACCTTACCTTCCATGACCTTTGACCCCACACTGAACTTCTTAGATGAAGCATAATGAACCTCCAGCAGCCATGTCCAAACCAAACCAGGTGGACACGATGAAAAAATGTGGCTTAAAAAAGGAGTGGATTGTAAAAGAAGTGTCATGCCCATTTAGACTAAAGAGGCCCTTGCAAGTGGTTTTAAAACAGCTTCCAAGCAATTATTGCATGGTTGAAAAATAAGTTGCATGGTTTTGTAAGTATTTATCTATAATATTGTAGTGGAAATTACATATTCATTCATTCAAATTGGACAGTCCAATCAAGTCACACTTTTAACAGATCATTTTAAACTTTTTTCAAAAGTGCAACCTATCTACCAACATATCACTTAAAACTTGTATGACTCATGACATATAGAGGACAAAAGAATTCCTTATCAATATGTACTATAGAAAAAATTAATTAAAAAAAAATATTATCACTAACACATTTAAGTACATTTTACTTCTACTGGTTTATACAATCTACTTACTATTGAACTTATTATTTATATATATATATATATATATATATATATATATATATATATATATATATATATATATATATATATATATATATATATATATATATATATATATACAAAAATAAGTAATATTACATAATTATAGAGTTGGGTATCATTTGAATTTGATCAATTCCACTTCCAGTTCCAATTCTGCTTATCGATTCCAATTCTTGTCGATTCCCAGTTTCAATTCCAATGTGGTTAAAAAGATGAAATCAAACATTTAGATACCAAACATATTTATTCAGTGGTTGTAGTTATTTATTTATTTATTTATTTATTTTTTACAAAACATTTAATTGCTGCTGAATACCATGAACAAAAATCAACAGGCTACATAAAAAACTGGACTCCTTTCATTACTGGATGAATTAATCAGGAGTTTGTTTTTGCAAATTATCCCTTTAGGTATTCTGGAATTGGATTTAATGTTTGATTCCCAACTCTACAAAAATATATATAAGTTCACAGATAGAATTAAATAAAATCTACTTACCTAAAAGAAAATAAGTAACTTTAGCTTGGCCAATAAAAATTTGAGTAAATTTGCTTACTTACTTGGAAATACTTTGATTTTACTTAACGTAGCACCTACACCATATTTACATTATTATCTACAATAATGTGGCACTAATCCGAAAGACAGAGACTTCAATAGACAATGACAGTAACATTCTGTGGTTCATTTCTGAGTATGAATTTGTCCTTCAGAAGCAATAATAAAACAGTGTAAATGCAGCTGGAAAACAGGAAAAAAAATCTGCCTTGTTTACTATTCATGCCCCAGTGCATGATGGGAACTCCAGTATCGGAAAACTTGAGTATTTCATACTTAATTGTATAATGTTTATATTTACAGTTTAACTTCTACAAGCTTAAATTGAGTACCAGTATATACTTTACTTTTTATTATTATCATTATTGGCTGTACTAACTTTTTCATATAGAAATTGCATTTGTTTTACCATATCATTTACTTCTTCACGGAATCATTTTTTATCAGTGAAGTTCTTTTGCATCAAAATCATGATCACTTACTAGGAAATTGCATTAATTCCCTGGTTTATTATAAAGGACCCTTTTACCATGCAAATTTAAACCTTAAAATGTTGTTAATTGTGGTTAATAATTAAATAAACAAATTGCTAAATAATAATACAATTGTAAATGACACTGTGCAAAAAGCAACAGAAACCATTTTTTTTCCTCCAAATTTAGACAGACAGACAGACAGATAGATAGATAGATAGATAGATAGATAGATAGATAGATAGATAGATAGATAGATAGATCTTCATTAAACAAATGTGATTGACTATTGAGTTTGTAATGCACAAGCAATGTAACGTAATGTATTGGATGTTGGTCTGGTTTGTCAGACATCACTAGTTTCCTGTGCCTTTGTGTGGTGGTTAATAGACCCCTTTTCAGGCAGGAGTTGACAAATAGGTCAGGTAATAAAACATGTCTTGTGCTGCCAGCAGAATTAGCTCATCTATTTCGCAGCACCCTTGACCCAATTCACTCCAAAGTGCTGCGGAAAAGAGAGAGTGAGGGGGGGGAGGATGTACAGAAGCTCCTGTAGGTTCATCAACAGGACAGAGACAAAGTGAGCGATTGACCTCAAGTCTGTGTATGTGTGTGCACGTGTGTGGTGGGGGATATGGTCCCCCTTAAGGGCATGTGTGTGAATGCTCCTCTTTTACTATAAGTCAGAGTTGGGTGGGACCCTGAAGTTTGGGTATTTCTTGTATTTTCATAAGAGGTGGGGTCAACCAGTGGGCACAGAGAGCACCACGAAGAGAGATTTTAACAAACTTTTCAACATATCTCCTTTTTAAAATCTAACAAGTATCCATTGGAAAGTTTTAATGACAAGCGTCGCTATCACTCTGTGGGAGACACACGTGGATCTTAATCTTGCAGCCCACGCAAAGCTGAGAACTTTTGGGAAAGAATCTATGGAATCCTATTGACGTAATGAATAAACAAACACATTATGTGCAAAAGGATTTGATTAAAGAAGAATGACGCAAGTCTGTCCAGGTGTTTCAGCCCACTCTTTACATTCCCTAAAACCTTTTCCTTATTTTGAAATCGTACCTTACTCAGTTTATCACTTTGAAGGTCAAAGCGTTTCTATATATGCCTGAAATGGCACTCAGCATTCCTTGTAATGAGTTTGGGCTGGACATATTCATGCCTAATTTTTGCGTGACTACAATCTTGAGCGGTTTATATACTGTAAATAGAATTGAAAATATAGCTAAAAGGCTAAATATAGCTAAAAAGTTTGTTATTCGGACAGTGGTTTTCAAATTTTGAATGCCAAGAAACCCCCAAATATGATGATGCCCTTGCAAGAGAACCTGTTTTGAACATATAAAGGAAGCTACATTTATACTTTTATATAAAGATAACGTTGTTTCCATAGAAACTTTTAATAGTAGCTATATGTTTTTTAACTTTCGAAATATACGTTTATAAGTTTTATAAGTTTCTAAAACTTTCTCTACCCAACTACATAAACAGAAAAGAATGACCCCCTTAACAGCGAGCCAAGCCGATAATCCGAAACCCACAGAAGAGTAAAGCATTCTGTTGCTGTAAAACATCCAAACTTGCTGGAAAAATGTCAAGGGTGACTTAAAACGAAAATATTAGCTCAATTCCTATGAGATAAACTGCTATCAGCATCCCCTGCTCAGATGCCAGAATGCATGGTATCTTCCCATGGCAGCCCAAACAATGTTGAGATTCTTTAAATGGCTGGATTATGAGTAATATTGTTAATTCTTACAATAACACACCAACATGGATGGCTGCTTTTCAAATAAACGGGTTTCTCATAGTATTTACCAGCTTCATCACTCTAGCTTAAAAAATAGATCTCAAGAAGAACCATTGACACTCATTACGTCATAGGCTGGGAAAGGTCAAGATTGCTTAAAACAAATAGCCACCTTGAACAGAAGTGACTTTCTACATTATCCATCTCAGACTGTTCCAACAAGATTTGTCACCGTTTTAGAACCCACGTTTCGAGAGCAAAACAACTTGGCTTCAGTCAGACCAATGTCCTTTACATACACCATTCCAAACTTCACAGCAGATAACCTTTCTAAACATCCGCGATGTGGCCAAATCAATATCACCCCCATGGGCCATCCCAAAGACAAGGTCTGGATAAACATTTGAGGGTCCTGGCCCTTACGACCTCCTGTGGGAGTTGGAGACCAGTGGCTGCTGTGATGTGAACCAGGAAAAGAGAAAACTAGTCAAGCACTGTGGGCTTAAACTTTAACAACTCAAGGTTCATTAAGTCATCCAAGCCTAAATAAATGGATAAATATGTGCAGTTCTAGAAGTTCTTCAATTTAGAATTCTAGCTCCCTGAGTTCAGACTTAGGGCTAACACCATCCAGCTGCACTCTTGAAGCTATGACAAAAGTTTCTACAGATCCAGATCTACACTCCCACTTAACTTCCCAGCCCCCAACAGATTGAATTCCAGAAACATCTGGAGTGACTGACCCCAAGCTAAAACATTATAGCTGTGCAGTAAGCACCACAAAGCACGACTATATGCTCCCATAGAAAGAGATTTCACAATCCATACAATCTCAGAAAAAAAAAAAAAGAAGAAAAAAAAGTATAAAAGCTGTCGGTGGGGCAAAACCCTTTCAAAACGTCTCTATCTATCCCTAAAGAGGGCATATTAGTAACTTAATGGTACACATTAGTATCTAAGTGGTACATATTAGTACTTTTTGAAAGGATGCCAACCAGTCACAGCTTTAATACTCTTTTTTCCTGAGAGTTAGTGCTAAATAGCACTACACAGGAAATTGCTGTTTAGCTTAGTGTTTTCAGTTTCTCAGAGAAACTAAAAAAATAATTAATTAATATTTTACATCTGATTATGAACAGAATGACAGCCATAAATATTAATATGATTTTACCGTTGTAATCTAAAATATTTGTTGTCTTATTTTTATTTTATTTATTTTTTTGCAGTCATTTAACAATATTACAATAGTATTATTTATTATTTTCTTTCTCAAATCCTTTTTTTTTTTTTTTTACAATTTTAGTAAATAATGCAATAAAAACATCTCTTATTTTTATTTATTTTTTCATGTGAGTGTACATCTAATTTCTATAGCCTAAAACTACACTTTCATATCATATGATTTTTACAATGAGGTCACTATGTGTGGAATTGCATTCATGCGGTATACGACACAACAGAGGCCTTACTGAAGTTGGGCTGGAACAAGCGTCATGCTGAAAGAACCATCTTCAAGCATCATAAAAAATGCTTTGTATAAAGAGTCACAACAGACCTAGAAAAATAGCTGTGCAACATTCATGCCTTTGTAGATTAACTTCAAGATGAATATGCTGTTCATTATGACATGGGAATGCAGATAACCATGGTAACCACAACAAATAACAACATACGGAAATATTATTAATGACTTTAAACACTCACGCCACATGCATTTGAACTGAATCTGGTGGCTGTTACTTCCTCTCACACTAAATCCTAAAATGATTAGATAAAAAATATAAAAATAGATTGTTTATCATACAGATTATCATACAATTTACATTTTTTTTCCTTTTTTTTGTTAAAGCTTACATTGGTATAACTTAAAGAAGAACTAAAAGAAGAGACTCAAAACAGATGCTCAGGTCTGAAATGGCCCCTCAAAAAAGACATAAAAAAGAGCTCTGTGTGTGTTAAGAGTGACATACTGTTTAGTTTATGATCCAGATGCACTCCAGCAAGGACCGAGATAAGACTCCACCTCACTGGCTGTGCATGTTCTTCAGTCTTCAGTAATCGTGCAGACACCCCTGCCCCCCAGACGAATGGGCAATGGATGACAACATTTTCACACACATACCTACACACACACACACACACAACACACGTGTTAAATAGTGACAGCACTACACTCAGGCGCTCTACTGCCCCTATTATTACCCCTTCATTACAGCTCCATTGAGGTCACGTGTCAAAGTTCACCTGACAGGGTTCACGTCTCGGGGGTGACACTGCACTGCATGGCCCTCTGAGCCGCTTGTCAGGACGACACTTAGTCTGTGACCTCAAGGTCAGAGGTTGAAGGTGATGGTGACAACGCCCTTATCAGAAAGCTTCAGATGCTGAGAGTCTGCCCCGAGGAGGAGAAGAACGGGCTTGGACAGTAAGTGTGTGTGTTTAGACATTGAAAGATAGAGAGTGAGTGAGCTGAGTGAGAAAGATCAGGAAAACAGAGGCCCATCTCAGTTCATTTGATGTCTTCTTTTCATCCATCGTTTCTTCTTTTTCCCTCTTTCTTTTTGGAAATAACAACACTAGTTTGTCCTTTTTAATATCTCATTCTGTTTCCCAAACCTGACTTCCTGATTTGATAGCCACACAAGGACAATATTACTATAGCAGTGTACTGTAGCTCAGTTTGAAGATTCTACATTAGCAGTCTTTGGATACTATCAACATTTGCACGATGCATAGCAAAGAATGGATTTGCATTTTACAGAAGTTAGCTGCGGCCCTCAAATTTTTAATCAGCCATTACTCCAGTCTTCAGTGTCACAGGATCCTCCTGAAAATCTTTATAAGATGGGGAGCAGTTGGAGGTTCGGTGTCTTGCTCAAGGGCACCTCGGTCGTGGTATTGCCGGCCTGAGACTCGAACCCACAATCTTAGGGTTAGGAATCAAACTCTCTGACCAATAGGCCATTTGTCATTGGAGCTGCAAATTAGACATAAAACCCTTAAAACTAAGTTTGTGTTCAGGGTAAAACAGAAAATATGAATTTTCAAAATCCACTAATGCTAATGCATGATTTGACCCTAAACGTTCTTTCTAGAGTCTCTCTCTCTCTTTTTCTCAAAAAAAAAAAAAAAAAAAAAACCTTTGGCAGATCACCTTCCATCATTTACCTAGCCATCTGTGTTTTCTCTCAGTCTCTTTGTGAGAACAGCTGGTATATGACTGGATCTATTTCCTTCCTCATGATAGATAAGGTTAAAACATTGATATTATTTATGTGAAAGGCCTCTAGAGACTATACAACAATGCTTTTCATTACTGCAAATTAAGGATATTTAATTTGTCTTTACACTGACATACACATTAACATACTAAAACTGGAACTATAAGGTACTAGAAATAAAATCGGCGATCTGCTTACCATCCTAAAACTTTCATTACATGCAAAATGTTTTGAACATGACTGAAGCAACTTCTGACCCAGAAAGCATTCCTGCGGCATACCAAATCACAAGATAATCTCATCACTTTTTTACTGCCTAGCTTTTGGCACATATTTACATATTTTGATGAAATTAATGGTGGGGGGGTTAAAAAAATTGGGGCTGGGTGTGGTATTCAAGTTTGAGTAACACATCTCCCGCTGACATAAAATGATGATTTACACTCAAAAACTGCAGTACATTGGACGGAGAGGATTTTGGCAAAGATAATCTAGGGTGGATGGGTGTTTGTTTAGCCTTAGCAGAGAATATATCTTCATCTACTTTAGCTTTTTTGGCCAGATGTCAAAAATACAGGTTATCCGTGTGACGCTATTGGCGCTGGTGTAATTTTGACAGGAGTCACTGATAACATCTTTAACCTGTGACAGCCGTACCATTAGACATGATGCTAATAGCCTACTGTCTGGTGCATAGACCAATGAAGAATGTAGGTTAAAGTTTTTTAAATAATTGCTCTTTCATAGAAACATGCTGGCAATTACCTTCCACTTCTAGACTCACTATAGTAAATGACAGCAAAACATGTTGCCATGCTATTCTTGGAGGTACTATATAGAAACATTTAAATACAGTAGAATATGAACCACAATACCACAGCATGTTTCAAAATACCATAGTATCACCATATGATACCACAAACATGCACATACAGCACATAAGTATTGCTGAACTATCCTTCCACCCACCTATTGAGTATCTTGTAAATGCCATGGTACTGTACATAAAGCAAAACATCAAAATAACTTAGTATTAAATTATTATACAGTGGTGAAATTTGGCATGCACAAAACATCCACTGTCTTTTGTCAATAGTGTAGCGATGTTGGAAGTACATTTCATACAAAATCCATTTTCAAACCAAGCATCTTTCTTTTGATCATGTGACCATCCTGAACTCAAAATCTCTTAAAATTTTTTTTTTTTTTATGGTACACATCCAAAAACATGGTATTACCAAGTACAAAAAACTATATTTTTAGTATGTTTCTTTTAAGGGCACCCAAATGCCCGCACACAACTGCACTGCTGGAGACACAGCATATCTCCCCATATAACTTTCACTTATCATTAACACAGACATGCAAGTGAGAGAGACGGGGAGATTGAGAGAGAAAGAATGTTGACGATAAGGACAGAACACAGGTTTAAGGCCATGTCTTATAAACGCAAAGCTCAATGCAGCCACAACAACCACCCGAAGAGGAAATGAAGCATAGGTCTGTAAAACCAAAACAATGAAGAAGTAGATTATGATGCCTTTGAGACCGAACAATAGCAATGCTGTTATTAAAATCCTCTCTTCATTTGTAATATGCTGTTGAAATCCTCAAGAAACCTCAAATGTTCCTCCTTAGAAGATGAGAGTAGTTTTCAACCCATCTAAATCTGACACCACATCACAAGAATTCCAGTGAGTGAAAACACATGAGCATAAATATTTGAGCAAAGAGCTTATCAATGTACACTCAGTTTAATAAATCTTACTTTGTCCAGTTCCTGAGTGATTATAATAGGGATCATTGGATTGTGGTTCATTTACTCAACAAGGGACCCCTAACCAGGCAGGGCCCGCTGAGTCAGCAAGACAGGGCCCCTGCTAACTGGCTACGGAGCTCCCACAGTCTCAGATATCACCACAGGTAAACAAACACAGCAGAACAGATGAAGGACTGAAGATAAGAGTGGGGTGTGTACACCAACACACTCAGTACTGTTCAAGCATAAGGAAACCCAGAAACTCTCTTTGTGTAAAATATGCATGTGTCTGCTGTACAGTTAGCAATGGTAGGTTTATAACCCACATCTTGTTCGGCTGTAAACTAAAAAATATACACAAAGGGGGCCTTGAATAGTTTTTTTTATTTCTATTGGATTGGCTTTTAAACATTTATAGACATAAATAAAAAAAAAAAAAAAAAAAACATTTACAAAGACAATCCATCACGAAAGTGCCAGTAATAATGAAAAACATGCCATAAACTACCGTGCCACTGCAGTTTAAAAAACATGTCCACATTTACCGTGCCAGTTTATATTAAAAGATGCTTTATGCCCCTAAAAAATTCCAATTACTGTAGATTTTGTTGGGCCAATCCAGCTCTAAAAATGGTGCTGAGTTGGTCTTTTTAGATGGGATGCAAAATCAGACTTTCTTCACGGAAAGCACCCAGCACAGTTTCCAAAAAAAATGTGCATACCACTTTCCAGGATGCCTTTTCTGCATGAAAACACATTTATTGGTTGCTTTCAGACCAGACTGGTTCTGATTGGAGGACATTGATGGGTCACTGCTGTCTAAATGGTCTGACTATGTCTGGATTGTTCTGTTGACAGAGCTCATAACTGACCAAAGACGACCTGATTTATAGACCTCAGTTCTTTTTTTTTTTTTAGTTCCGTCACTTGCACATGTTGAGGGTGTGGCAGAATGATTCCAATTTTCTCAGTTAACATATCATTTTAGATTGCATCTGTTGACTTGGTGGCCATCTTGGATCCTTTCCAGTCAGGCACAATTCCTGTATATTTAAAACACTGATTCCAGGGTGCTCTGGGAGTTACTATTTCAAAACACTTATAAAGTGTTGTACTATGATTGTTCATAGTACAGATGTTTAGTCCTCCTGGGCAAACTTTATTTATTGTAAATGTCAAAATTTATTTTCTGAATTTAAGTCTGAGATCATTCAGGTGGACAATGAAGATTACTTTGAATGGATCAGCAGCATTGATATGGAAAAAAAAATTAAAATCTACACCACCCCATTTCAATCGATTGAAATTTCATTCAGATCAAGTGTAATTGGAATGATTGAGGTGTTTACATTGACTGAATCATAAACATAATTATCAACAGATAACTTGGTTGCATTTAAATTTAGCTAGTAATCTGTCAATGCCATACAATCTACATCTTCAGTTCAAACCACACACTCACACACACACACACACACATAAAAATGCTATTTGTCAGGCTAGTCTACATAATGGGCGATTGAGCGTAAACAAACATGTCTGAAAAAGATAACTGTCTCTTTTAACAATAAGATGAGACCGCATTGATTGTTGTGATTTCTCACATTCACATTCATTTAAAAAGTGTATTCTTCAGTGATTTAGTTGAAACAAGTCCATTTAACATGACAGTCATTATCAAATGTCAAAAGGTCCACAAACGAAAAGAAAGTGAAAATAAGAGAGAGAGTTTGAAAAGTGAAAAAAAGAAGGAACGAATGTAAAGTAAATAACCTTTGGAGTAAGTTTCAGTGTCACTGGGTTTAGGAAAACAATCCTCTCACTCCCCTTGAATTGAAAGAGTAAATGAGAGTGAGAGAGAGAGAGAGAGAGTCAGGCAGACTAAAAGCATTAGTGTAGAATTAGAGTAAAACACTCACAGGACTCCCTTACATACCATACTCATGTTTGCTTACACAAGAAACACTGCAGTGTTGTTTAAAAACGTGCTACCTAACTTACCGCCAACTTGAAGGCTTTTAAATTTTACTGTTTTTTTTTTTTTTTAAACATTATAATAAGGCATACAGGTAAATATGCTAAAACATGAAAGGCCAGATTACTGTGAAAGGGACTTCAGGTAAGAAATGTGTATCTGAAGACTGATAACTGTGTCAAAATGGATGTCTTTTCTAGGAAAATGACCCGAAAGCAAAAAAATATCACTCCTTTGTGTGACACAAAACTTTAAAAGGTAGGAAATTAATCATACAGTTTGATCTTTCAGGCATGATAATTTTTTTTTTTTTTTTGAGATCCTAGCAAGGGTATATTGCAGACTGTGTGTTTTGTAAAGTGGCAGCTGCGAGGCTCTCAGAACCGTTGACAGAAAACAGGAAGGAATGTTTCAAACCATGAGGAAGATAAGAGAACTGTGAACATCAGCGTTGGTGTGGAGGTACAAAGATAGACAAACACGTAAAGCACATGCAAACACACAAACGCACATCGCATTCCTGGACCCCCCGCCTCCCCAAACACACACTAAAACTCCCTTGAGACTGTGGTTTAATTAAACTTTATCTCTCTCTTTCGTTCCCTCTCTCCGCAGCTTTATGAAATGGGCGTGTGGTATGTGTTTGAAGATGCTACATGGCTCAAGGCTTAGGACTTAGAACATTCTGAACACAACGTGACACAAACACAAGCAAATATACAAACAAAGTTAAATACAAACAGGTTATGACTCGCATAAGAAAATATGTATAAGTCTAACAAACCATATATGTACACCCAAGGCTCTATGGACCTCGTGTCCCTATTTGGCCCAGGATTCCTTCAAAGTAAGTCTAAACTAAGTAGCAAAAGCATCATTACTGTAGCTGTATGTTCATCATTCGTCATCCTTCTTGAGCGTCTAATACAGTGCGAAGCTTTGGCATTAAAGTATTTCCAGGAATGGGTTCCTAACCCTTTAAATACATAATCATGGGTGGTGAAGAGTATAGGATTGTAAAGAAGTTACTGTACTTAAGGCTACAAAAAAAAAAAAAAAAGAAAAGAAAAAGTAAACATTAAACAAAAAAAATGTGCAAAGGAAGTAAAACAAAAATGCAAAAAAAAAAAAAAAAATTAATAAATAAATGATTAAACTATTTAGATTATACTTAGATTATACAACAAGAAAAAAGTATACAAAACAAAACATTGAATAAAATAAAATAAATAAAAGTGGAAAAATGGTTTAATAGGGATTTTTTTGTGGGTGTGTAAATTCAGGTTTTGGTAATCGTATAATGATGTGTGAAACGTATCTTGAGGCTATAACTGAGGCAAAACAGTTAAAAACAAGTTGAATTGAAGTTGATTATGGCACAAACTCTTTTCAGATGAAGAAGACTCCACAGATGTGGTTGTTATTGTCTGAGAACAGGCAAACCACAGCAGTTATACTAAAGGGTATACTCATTTGGTTCAATTATGTAGCTTTATCCAAGGGTTCCAGTCTAGTCAGTCCTCTTGAAAACCAAACAATTCCACAGCCATCATTTCCTGAACCAGCAAGACTCATGGACAAGCCTGTGGCTGACTAAATCATTGAATACTCAGGGTTGATATAGGTGCTGCAAGCCAGATGGAGAGCAGGTGGTAAGGAAAGAGGATGACCTTGAGAACAAGGCCTTCAAACTGCAGCCTCGGCCAGCTGTGAGAATCAATAACATGCCATGGAATTTTGCAGATAGAGAGAGAGAGAGAGAGAGAGAGAGAGAGAGAGAGAATAAGTGTGTGAGAAAGAGAGGCGGAAAAGTTAGAGATCAAGCCAAAACAGCTAATTTGACACTTCCGTGTGGCTTTGTTATTCTTAACACTTAACAACTTGAAAGTACAATACCACACCCCGGTTTTCATCCTCCACTGACTAGCAGGCATGAACACACACATTCTAGGTCTCAGTGGGCTTGTACCCAGCTGAGGAGGCTTTGGTCTGAGGGCTAAAGCGCGACAAGGGCCATTTAAACCGGACCAGCCAACAAGACTCCCCACTGGTGGTCCTTTCACTCAGGACAAAAAAGCCTGACACCCACTAGCAAAAGAAGCAAAGTCACGCGGCATGACAGCGGATGTACAAATGAAGCTGTTGGACCTGACTGGAGACCACTTGAGACTTTGTAATGCACATAGTTCTTTATTCTCGTTTCATTTTCATGTTTGTTTAGATGCTTATTTGTATGTATGTATATATATATATATATATATATATATATATATATATATACTAAATGAATGCATTGCAATGAATGCATTCCAAATGCATTGGAAGCATTATTAATGCCCCCTCACTATTGTGAGTATTTTTGACAGCGTAATCGAAATAAAATGGTTATTTCCATACAAACCATTATGAAAACATTTAATCACGGCTTTTGATTCAGCTGTCAGATCTTACTCAGATCTAGTACCGCTTAATCTTAACAAATGTTTCTTTGTGAACTCTCCATGACACTATTCATCGTTTACAAAACAAAAAGCTCAGTACAGTCCTCAGACATGATTTGGAATGCCATTAAAATAAACGATCCACTTTTTCCTTACACTGGGATCCTTATAATATCTGTACAAAGATGCAAACGAGCTGTTCAAACCAAACACATCAGAGTGAACGTTCTATCACTCTATTTGTCTTAAGCCCCTTTCACACTGCCATTCCGGCAAATACAGGGGTAAAGTGTTCCTGCAGTTGGTCCCTGGTCACTAGATTTGGCACTTTCACACTGCCAGTGATGACCCGGTATATGTGCGTGCTTTCACACACAACCCTTGAAGATCCCGTAACGACACGTGACATCAGCGCGTGACGTGTAATGTACGAGTCGACAACGCTAGGCACGTTATACTTTCACTGAAGCAAGCAAACGGTCTCGGCGTCAGCGCGGAAAGTGAGTCACTAACTGATCTCTGCTTCATTACAGTTTGCACATATATTTTCGTCGCGAATGTTGATCTTCCTTCAAAACAGCTGGTAAAAGAGTCGCGCGATAACGTGCGTCATCACTTCAACACGGAATTAGGTCTGGCTTTTGTTCACACAGCGCTCGTCCCGGGTCGAACCCCCCAATGTTACTAGGTCCCCGATCTGGGTTCAATTCGGTAATTCCGGGACGTGGTTGCTTTCACACAGAAGGCGACCCGGCAATGTTCTGGAAATATTGCGGGTCCGACGTGCAGTGTGAAAGGGTCTCTACTGACAAGAGACTCAAGTGCGTAATGTAGACTGTGTCTGAAAGTAAACACGCATCTGTACTGTATACTGTTTTCAGTGTAGACAGGATAGCACCAGTGATTTTAATTTCTATTTACTTTTGAGGTGATGCGACACTCGTGTGATCAAGTGTCAAGCGGTAAAGTGACTGAACGCCAGTGGGCGGGGCCTATGTCGATGTCTTGCTCTAGAGGCCGGTGTCGGTACACGATCCGTCCACCTGCACGATCCGTTCTACGCATGCGTAGTAGACTCTTTAGAAAACGCACATGCGCAAATTATAATTCTGTTTTGTGACGATTTACGACGCTGCACGATCCGTCCAGGCTCGATGCCAACAGCGCGCGATGCAGTATTTGCAGTAAAATAATTACTCCAAAGACTGGTACCACGACAGATATGATGAAGACCTTGACAGTGCACGGAGTAAACATAAGAGCAGAAAGTTGTTCCGTCTCCGACTGCTAAATTAAGAGGATACTTTGTTGATCACGCTGACAGTGTTTATATTGCAATATATTTAAAAAATGTGTTGGTTAGTCAGATTTTTTTTCCAGTAAGGAAAAGTGATCAAAATCGTGAACTTAATGTTACAAATTATTTCTGTTTCAAATAAATGCTGTTCTTTTGAAATTCTAATTCAAAGAATCATGAAAACATTTATCATAGTTTCCAAAATATAAAGTTGCAAACTGTTTTTATATTTCTGAAGGAAATGTGATGAAGACCGAAATATTATGTCGGTGCCTGTAACAGTTTTATACACTGCTGTCACGTTATCTGAGCTGTTTCTGGATGAAGGCAGACTGCTGACAGCGAGTGGTGTTGACAGAGTTCAGGGAAAACTTCCTAATTTCTGTATTAAAATGTTTGTTTTTTATTGGTTGTGTGATATTCTAATTTTGTGAGATACTGATTTTTAGTTTTATTTAGATATAAGCTGTAGTAATCAAAATTAACACACCTAATATAAATATTTCACACAGTGTCTAATAAATCTATATAATGTATGAGATTCATGTTTTACATTTGAATTATTGAAATTGACAAACGTCCATAATATTCTAATTATGTGAGACCTACCTGTATTTACTTTGTGCATGTTATGGTTTAAATGAAAATACAATAATAATATACAAACCATAACTCATAATAACTATTTAATTTAGGCTGAAAAGATGGTTTTAGGCCCCTTTTGAAAGACCCAAAACATCGTATGTTGTAGTGTAGTCTTAATTTTTGATATTTTATTTTATCATAGGAGGAACAGGTAGAAGTGGAGGAGCTGCCCCTCACATTGAAACACATGTACGAGGCAGAATACATTGTGAGGAACAGTATTGGGCTTTTCACTGGCCAGATGCAAGAGCCAACATACATGTTCATGGATCATGATGACCGGAGGGAAGCATGGAGGGTGCTGGAGTCAATGCAGTGCGATGCTATGGAGCCCTTCACATTAATTTTTGAAAAAATCAAGGACATGGAAACCTTTATGATTATTTGCAAAGACACCCTCAACCTGAGAGTAAATGCTGGAGTTGGCCTGCACAGTGACCCACACTCTGTGTGAGTGTGTGTGAGAGAGAGAGAGAGAGAGAGGAAGGGTAGGAGTGTGTGTGTGTGAGAGAGAGGAAGGGTAGGAGAGTGTGTGTGTGTGTGTGTGTGTGTGTGTGAGAGAGAGAGAGGAAGGGTAGGAGAGTGTGTGTGTGTGTGTGTGTGTGAGAGAGAGGAAGGGTAGGAGAGTGTGTGTGTGTGTGTGTGTGAGAGAGAGAGAGAGAGAGAGAGGAAGGGTAGGAGAGTGTGTGTGTGTGTGTGTGAGAGAGAGAGAGAGAGAGAGACGAAGGGTAGGAGAGTGTGTGTGTGTGTGTGTGAGAGAGAGAGAGTGTGTGTGTGTGTGTGTGTGTGTGTGTGTGTATGTGTGAGAGGGAGAGTCTGTGTGTGTGAGAGAGGGTGAGAGTGTTTGTGTGTGTGAGAGAGAAAGCCAGAGATAACTTTTACTCTTAAATAAAACTTCTGTGTGCACACATGCTTCTTTCAAGTCATTTCCATTGTCAGTTTGAAATACTCTATAACGTTTCTCCACACTTGTTTGTAGTTCTTTCTTCATGTAAGTGCAGATAGTCTTGGCAGAAATGCATTATGTTCCTTGTTTGTTTTCTGTAAGCAACATTGAAGGGATTATTTCCCTCACTTCAATATATATATATATATATATATATATATATATATAAGTCTATATAGACCCATACTAATACAAAATTACTAACTTAAAGGTTAACTAGTCAAGTCTGCTTTATTGTCAATTCTTCCATATGTACAGTACATACATACAGAGAATCGAAGACCCCCGGTGCATACAGATAACATTAACAGTACAGCCTAAAAATCTAGGTCAAATATAAAATGTAGACACAACTGTACAATAAGGGAATGTAAAAAAGACATAATAAAATTAAAAATCAAGTTAAATAAAGCGGCACAAGGCAGATCGAGTGCAAATCAGTGAGGTGAACAAACAGTGCAGATAAAAGATTTTTAGGGCAAAAAAAAGCTTACTCAGTCTGATTAAATTGACAAAGGGCTCAAGAGCAGTTATTTTATTTAACTAACAGGTGAGTTGGTAGAATGACGCCAGTTCGATTAGCAGCTTTTAATAAATAAATAAAAAACTACACAAACGGCCTTTGACAATACTACTGACCTCAGACCAAAACACGGCAAGTTAAGTAAATTAAGCCTAATACCAGCAATGAATCGCAAAGTATGGAGGAAAGTGATCATGTATTTTCATGTAACGAATCGCAAATCCTTTATTATTTTGGATTGGCAACTACGTAAACACATAGTAATGCATTGCGTAAAGCTACATTTAAAAGCATCCAACTAGACCCGCTGTTAAATGTTAAACACAATACAACTAACGTTACACAAATATGCCGCAAGTTGTGCCGCCTTGCCGTCAAGTGTTTTAGTAGGTACCGATAGTGTAGGGAAACAGTGACGTTTTCTTCTACGTAATTACGCGCATGCGTAGAACGGATCGTGCAGGTGGAACGGATCGTGTACCGACAGCCGGGTTTACAGCTGCGCCCAGGTGACGTCACGTTGACCCTCGGATCCAAAACAAGCCATTTTTGGAGCTCGATAAAATAAAGGATTTGTTTATAATGAGAAGGACATTTTAAGCTATAAAACTTGCAGAATGTTTTAATGGCACAGAGACCTCTTATATACCAAAAGATCAAGGCAAATTAGATTTCTAATGTCATGTCCCCTTTAAACAAACTTCTAAACTAAACTATAATAAACATTAAGCAATATGAAAAAGTGTCGGAAACATTAAAAAAAAGTAATAATGTGAAAACATAAAAAAAGCACAAAAAATAAAACATTACACAGCATGAAAAGGCGGAAAGTTACATTAAAAAGTTAAATTAAGATCAAATAACTATATAATTTATTTAATCCTTACTGATGTTCAAAAAAAAATGCACTTCTATTCTATTTCTCAATATAAAATAATCTATAATCATAATCTAATCACATCTGGAAATAAGTTCCCAGTTTATGAATAAAGAGTATCTTTCAAAATATTTTTTGCTTTTATTTATCTGTCCCCATGGCTTTGTTCAGTCTTGTAATGGAAAACATGTGTCCTGACTCCCATTCACAAGATTTCTTTAATGATTAATGTCTGACAAAGCCGTTTATAGGTTATGTAATTCCATTAGCGGGTAAGTGCTAAGCCCTCAACAAAACAGTTTGTCCTCTGGTTGCCTGGAAGGCAGACTTCACGTAAACTGAACTTTGTGCAGGCGACCTCTGACCTGAAGGCAATCTGAACTTTCATCAAGCATTAGCCTGCTGGGTTATGATGCTAAATGCTTTAGCTAATCCAGTTAAAATCGGTCAGCAGGAGAAAGTAAGTCAAGAAAATCATACTAATGTCACGTAGAATCCTGAGCAGAACCCTCAATGCCTGTTAAGAATTTTGTATTTTTATTTCAATTAACAAAATAAATAGTTTGGGTTAATAATAATAACCCTTCCTAAAACCAGCCTACTACAGTAATTTATGCTTAATAAAACCTAGAATATTGTTGTTTATCCATCAAACAAATTGCAATTTCACTTGGTGCCACTAGTGGTACAGAATTGACATACTACACCTTTAAGAAACTTTTATTGTCCATATGTGACCAATGTAAATCTGTGACCAGTGCAAATGCTGTTCTTATTTACACACACATAAATACACACATACACATGTCATTTACCAGATCTACACCCACACGCTGTTGTACAGTCATTTCCGATACATTTTCATTTAATTACAAACATCCTGCTTACTGAAGCCACGGCATTCTTGACGTTGCTTGGAATGAGGGAAGATAGAGTTGATAGGAAGAGGAAGTAAAGGAGGGATGATGGGAGAAAAGAAGCCTGAGAAACTTTTTATGGGCTGCTGTGACCCACCTCTCCACCTCTCTTTCTTCTACAGGTGCTGAGGCCAGGGGAATATACCTTCACACTCTGTGGACAAAGGGCATGAGCAGGGTAACATCCATCATCACAGACCTGTCCAATGCTCCTGGCGAAAGAGAGGAGAAGGTAGGCCTCTGACCTGGAATCCACACTCTCAGGTCCTCCAAACTGGAGAAAGAGGACTTCAATAGAGACTGCAGCTGGTTTATGGCTATTGTGGGGATATTAGTTGAGAGCTGAAGCTCAGCGAGGGCGATTTATGAGGAGATTTGTGAGGTAATGGGAAAGAAAGCACTTAGAAGTTTACAAGTAAGAGAAGTCTGACAAGGGGAGGCAGTGCCTCTGCCCCTGTCACTTTGAGGACCGATGTTAAAGTACCCTTGCAGTTCGGTCTGCCCAAGGTCCGCGATTTCTGCCAAGGATAGAGGTGTGCAATATGAAGATTTTTGATTGTGGACTATATAAATATCTCCACAATCTGCTTTTGAAGAAATATCGTTGTCCTATGCTACAACGCACATTCTATCAGCTGCAGTTCTGGCGTCACTTAATCAATATAGGCTACTGCGACATATTAACATCAGTGTTAACACAGCGCTAGAGTTACTCTCACGGGACACTGCACTTATACACACCTTTTTTTTTCTTCTTTTTTTTTTTACACCTTCTCAAAATCCTTACTGGTTTTTTAAACGTTTAATTTGTGTGCTGTTTTGACTTGCGGTTTTTCTGAGCACACTCAAAGCGTGCGCACAAAAAAGCCTGATCAAACTGTGCCTGATCACTGAACTAAGTTATGTTTTGTGCTAATACTGTCAAAAAACACAAGGTTTATGTATAGCCTCAGTTGGTCGAAGTCGAAAAAAGTCGAAAATGAAGGTAAACAATTGAAAGAAACAGATGCATGTCTGTATATCGGATGCAGGCAGGTCTTAAAGGGACAGTCGGCTATATGCTGCCGACTGTAATTAAAGGGATAGTTCACCCTAAAATTTAATTTCTGTCATTGTTTATTCACGCACATGTTGTCCCAAACCTATATTTATTTATTTATTGTCCTGAACACAAAACAAGACATTTGTAAGAATCTGGATAACCAAACAGTTGCTGGTCCACATTGACTTTGATATTAGGAAAAAAATACGATTGACGTCACAGTGGACCCGCAACTGTTTGGTTTTCCACCTTCTTTAAGATAGAGTTTATGTTTAGCAGAAGAAGGAAACTCATTCAGGTAAAAAAAAAAGAAAAAAAAAAAAAAGAAAAATAAAAATTACTTTTGAGGGAGTACATGAAGGAATTAAAAAATATAACACTATTAAAATTTTTGTTATCCTTAATTTGCCTTTTAATGTTACTAAAATGCCTAAAACAGAGAAAAATCACTCATTACTCTCGAATGAAAAACTTTAATACATCTACTTTAATAGGAATCAATGTATATAATGTTTTATTTTTATATCTGTTCATTCAGGTTTTTGAATGTTCCTGCTAAAAACAACTATTGTACCTGAGAATAAAACACAAGAAAGTTTCAAGAAACTTCATTCTGTGTAATTAGCTTGTTTACCCCATGAGTCTGTGTATATTCAGGCTTAAGTCCCCACCAGAATAGAAAAACCAGTACACACACACACACACACACACACACACACACACACACACACACACACACACACACACACACACACACACACACACACACACACACACACACACACGTTGTGTATTTCTTTTTAAAAAATGTAATTGAAAAAATTAAAACAGGGAAATGGAAAAATGGTGAAAGAAGCATCCCCTTTCATTCATTTTCACTTTAAGCATATATAATGCCTAATTCCCCTTGCAACATTTTAAACGATTTATTTTAGCTTTTAGTGTTTCAATGTCAATTTACTTAGATGAAATAGTATAACATTTTCAAATCAGTTAATATTATCAGCTTATTGGCATTATCCATAATTATTATATATATTAATATATACATTGCATTCCTACACTCACTGCTTGTTGGTCAGTTTATTGGTTGGCAAGTATGGCAAAAGTTATATAATTGTTATGCTCCTGTTTATAGATAGAGAGTGAGAGTAGAAAACAGAGAAGGATGTGTGACTGATATACCATTCAGACATAGATGATAGAGTTTGAAAGCATTTACAAAATAATCACTTACTCACTGATAATTCAGGGCCTCCAAACAGCAACTTACTATTAAGTTATCACCAATAGAGCTTATTAAGGCAAACACATTTTTCTTTGATGCTGGCTAGCTTGTTTGAGTGTGTTTGTGTTTGCTCAGCACTACAGAGATGGCCTCTGAATGTTCTGTACACAGACACTCCTGCACATGAACATGAACATCCTCCAGGTCTTATCACTCTCCAATCAGCCAGAAAACAGCAGAGCAGTGCAGATCCTTGTCAAGAGTACAGGGAAGCACTGATCGATGGCAATATGCTTTAAAATGTGAACATAACTATGTCCGTATATTCAAGGATAAAACAAAGGGCATTTTGCTTTGTCAGTGGTGGTTTAGCATTTCAAAAACTGTCAGAGGCTATTTGTAGAAAATCGAAAACAGATAGTAGAGTATCACACCGACATCAAAGCATATTAAGTATTAAAACATTATTAGAAACAGAGCTCTTTTTTACAACTTAGGTGGTAATTTTCAGGTATATATATATATATATATATATATATATATATTATTGTATTTAGCACAGATAATAAAGCAATTCAAATTCTTAATTCATATATATATGCTCGGTTGCACAGACCTTTCCATGCACAAATAAACCCATATTCATGGATATGTTGTAAGCCCACACTATTGAATAAACCATTAGACCACACTACTACTGGTCATGAAAATTTTAGAGTTTGCTGCATCCATGGTGGGTTTCAAGATTGTCTTGGAGTTTCTTTTTTGTCGAGGTAGGCATGGAACTGTTATACAAAATCCTTCTTATAGTTCACTGACATATTTAATTCATGAGAAAGTAAAGTGAATGCATTTTAGCACACTGACTCTTGAGGTAGCACTATAAACCAAACCTTAGATGCACACAGATAAAACCACAAAAAGTGAATCCATCTTTCACACAATAAATCACTTATGATTACACATGATTTCCCGGCACTAACATTCAGACATCTTTAAAACACTGCAATAATGACACAGCATTTCCTAGCTTCTTTGGAGTTTATAATTAAGTATCAGGTGTCACATCCATAATGCATTCTGGGCAACTTTATGGATTCAACAGAGATAGCCTAACCTAACTCAAAAGTGCACTGCACCCAAAAAGTATCCGGAAACTCCATTAATGTTCTCAAAGTCTAATTTAATTATTCTGCTATAATGGATTTTTTTTTTTTTTTTTTTACTCAAAATTCAAAAGACTCATATATGCTATATGCATATATGATATACAAAATAATAGATTTTGGACATATTACGATGCAAAATGACATAAGATAAAAACACTAGTTTTCTGACAAAATGATAAAAATGAAGTGACTTCATGTTTAAAACAAATATCTGCCAATGGGGTCAGAAAAATAACCTCAGTGGTAGATTTTTCTTTTTCTTTAAGTACAAACTCATTTAATAATTGTGTTTTCCCTTAAATTAAGTTACTTTTTAAACCCCACTAACAGATATTTTTTGAAGTATGAACTCAATATTGAGATTTTTTTAGAAAACCAAAAATAATAGTCATTTTACATCTCAAGCAAACGTTATCTTGATTTAGATATGTTTACATATTTATTCTGGGAAAAAAAAAAACAACACAAAATGCAGAATAAGAATATAATTTTGGAAGTCTACACCACATCTAGCATCAATATGACATAAAGAGACCATAATCCTTCTCAGAAAGGTTTTTTTTTTTTTTTTTTTTTTTTTTTTACTGCCTCCACATTTGCACATCCACACCCACTTCCATATCCACTCACATTCTTACCTGTCAGCCTCTGGTCTCGTGTGTTTCTGTTAAACAGATCCAGAGCCCTGTAGGTGGAATATCTGAAATGTTCACTCAAAGATCTCTTCTGCAGAAGCAGTAGACGCATGGACCTCGACATCTTGTCCTGTTCTCGTTCTGTTCTAGATTCTCGTCCTCCTTCACCCCTCTCCCGGGGCTGTCGTTCTCTACTCAGTCCATTCTCCATGTCCGGTTCTGCGTGCAGTGCTGCAGTGTGCATTAGGGAGTTCCCACTGCAATGCTCTCACATTCAGTCCTGCGCTACTGTGTGAGTGTGTGTGTGGGACAGAGTGCTTTCCAACTCAGGCCTCAGCTCCTCCACAATGTGAATATTTCAAAAAGGCACATCTGTGTAATTTAAGTGCACTTGCTCGCTCTCTTTGTGTGTCCTTCAAGCTGTTACTTGTCTTCATGTTGTCAGTTTGCATTGGGAACATCTAAGTGGCTGAACTGATGGAGGAAAAACGTACGTCATCTGAATTCATCTTAGCGCATTCATTCATTCTGCTTGAGCGAGCATGTACTTTTACATGAGAGGAAGTCACAAACAATCAGCCTATGCTAAGATTACACACACAACTGAAAGAAGAAGGTGTAACGCAACAACAAGAACCAACCCACGCTTATATTTGTTTCCTAGCTTTGAAGTATAAGCTTTGAAATATGGGGAACAATTTCCTGCATTTAAGCACAATATATTCATAAATTATCTCATATTTTCCAAACAACGTCAGTTCATAGACACACCCACATGCATGTTTTACTATGGCATTTAAACCGGGACACAGTAAAGACACTGTTTTCATATTGTAATAACAAAATAACAATTTAGCTAATTTTAGCAAATCCACACACCTCTTCAACTTTAGTTCACTACCAGGCTCCAAATTGAAGTTCTTAGTTATGTAACAAATAATGTTTAAATGAACTGGATTAGGCAAACAATAGCTGAGCTGTAACACACGCGACCTTAGGACAGGGAAATGGCTTATGCTGTTGTAACTGTAAGCACAATAAATATATTATATATACACTTATTACATGGCTCTGATTGGTCAGTCGTGACATTCCGAGCTATGTTATCCCTAGATAACAACCAGTAAAAGCTAATAACACAGGCTCATCAGGGTAACAGCAGTCGGCGCTATACTCTTGCTTGAACTATTTTTTTTTTTCTTGGTGAGAGCTTTGCGTTTGTTTAGCTAATAACATATTAAAACTCGTTTCAAATTGGTGTATAATGTTGTGTAATAAGTGGTTTGACTGAACCTTTTCCTTAAATGTCTGTCTAGTTTGAATTTGCTGCTTGCTCGCAACTGCTGTCTTCACAGATGCTTTGCGTTCAAATATTTCAACTCAAATCAATATTTGTGTCTAATTATTTACTTATGTGTCAAGTAGCCATGTAATAAGTGTGATAATGTAAATCCAGCCGGTTGTTCTCTTAGAATAAACCCCTTTTGATGCAAGATCCATTCTGATCACCCTGTTGTGGTTTATTCTGAGAGAACAACCGGCTGGATGTAAATTATCCCTTACATATATTTTATGTTGAACACAAAATAATATATTTTGAATAATTTAGAAGAATATTTCTTCAAAATATCTATTTTTATGTTCAACAAAAAAAAAAAAAAAAAAAAAAAAAAAAAAACACACATACAGATTTGGAACTACATGAAGTACAGTAAATGAAGTCAAATTTTTTATTTGGAAATTGGGTGAAAACGTCGAGTGAACAATCCCTTTAAGTTTTACAACTTCCAAAAAAAAAAAAAAAATACAAAAATAAATAAGATGTCTCTCTTTCTCTTCCACCTTCTCCATGAATGCTGCTTAATTGTAATATGAGCAAAAATCATTGCATGGGAAGCTAATCATATTTCCTATATAGTTCAAATTTATATGAAAAGTGATGATTTTGTTAACCTTTCTAAAAAGGGAGATGGGATTGTACTCTGTGTGTGTGTCAGAGTGTGTGTTGGGCTGTGCAATGGCTGGGTTTATGAGCATTCAAAGAGAGTTGATAATTGAAGATTATAGTAGCAACTGTGTGTTTAGAATACTTTGCCAAGAGGATGTAAATTTGGGATTAGTGCTTTTGCATTCCCAGTAATGCACCACTGAAGCGAGCAATGAAGGCTAATTGGCCAGCTAAGAGATGCACCACAATGGAAGCTTTAAGAATAGCACAGAAAACACGTGCACACACACAAACACAGCTGCTAATTTATGACCTCCGAGGTAAATCTAGAGAAGATAAGCTTTATTTCTTCCTCTCTTTTCCGCTTGAAGATCCAGACCAAGATTCAATCACTAAAGCTTGCGCATATCACCATAGTGTCAAATAAATTAAAGCACTTCTACCAGTAGTTTTTGTGGCAGCATATTAGTGCTGTCAAACAATTCAAAGCAAAATTAATGTTTTTGTTTACATAATATATGCATTTGTACGGTGTATATTTATTATGGACATATTAATACACACAAATGCATGTGTATATTTAAGAAAAGTATGTTATGTTTATATTTTAAATATATTTATATAAAATATAAATCATATAAATAAAAAATATATACATGTAAACACAAATATTTTCAGAGTCAGCTTTTTATTGCATAAAATATATTTAGTATGTGTGTGTATTTATATATACAAAACAAATAATCGTTTGACAACAAGACGTGCATGGGCACGTATGTGTGTGTGTGTGTGTGTGTGTGTGTCTGTGTGTACACGTTTGCATAGAACAATTTTAGCTTGTAATCTGTGCATATTCATGTTTCTGATGAGATGAGTTTTTCACTGAAGAAAGCAATGTTATGCATAGAGAAATCATGTTTTAGTCGAAAACATCCAATGATGGTTTCCTGCAAATATGAAGCTATTCACTTGACAAAACATTAAAGGGGGGGTGAAATGCTATTTCATGCATACTGAGTTTTTTACTGTTAAAGAGTTGGATTCCCATGCTAAACATGGACAAAGTTTCAAAAATTAAGTTGTACGTTTGAAGGAGTATTTCTGTTCCAAAAATACTCCTTCCGGTTTGTCTCAAGTTACAGAAAGTTTTTTTCGAGTATGGGTCTGTGTTACGTTGGATGGAGCGGAATTTCCTTATATGGGTCCTAGGGCACGTCTGCCGGAAGAGCGCGCGCTCCCGTAGAGCAGAGCACTGAGAGCAGAGGCATTCAGTGATCAGAGCGAGAGCGTCGCGAAAAGTCACAAAAGGATTGTGTTTTTGGTTGCCAGGGCAAGACAACCCTGCACAGATTACCAAAAGAGAAACAGCATTAAGGGACCAGTGGATGGAGTTGATTTTTACAGAGCATCGACGGAGTTGTGCAAGTGTTTTTGTTTGTTCCCTGCATTTTGAAGATGCTTGCTTTACAAACAAGGCCCAGTTTGACACCGGACTTGCACATCGTTTATTTCTTAAGGATAATGCAGTCCCAACGAAAAAGGGTCACAATCGTGTGTTGAAACCGCAGGCGGTGAGTAAAACTGCTTCAAATATCTCTGTGTTGTTAACTTAGCTATCGGCCCGTAAGCACATCAAGTAAACAACATGCGATGTTGTCATCGAACTGCACTTTCCACATGTACAGCTTAAAAAAAAAAGACAACAAAGTGGAACTTAGTCATTTTACAAAACCGCTAAGCAAATATATACAGTTTCAGTACATAACACATAGAGACGTTGTTGCTGATGCTGCTCTTTTTAAATTTCAGCCTCTGGATCTGTGTCACAGCTTCCAAACGCTCTCAACGCAAAAGCCTACTGGCGCTCGTGATTCTTTAGCTCCGCCCACATGTCACGCCTCCAGCCGGTTGTGTTTTTCCGGGAAAAATAGGTACAGACTATCTTTCTCTTATGAATATAATAAAACTAAATACTTTTTGGAGTTATGAAGGATGCAGTACTACTCTATAGGTACTCAAGATTAACAGGATATTGAGTGAAAACGAACATTTCACCCCCCTTTAAACAAAAGGACTGGAGTCATGTCCATGGATTATTGGATAATCCTTTGAACTGACGGCACCCATTCACTGCAGAGGATCCGTTGGTGATCAAGTGATGTACTGATAAATTTCTCCAAATCTATCCCCGATGTAAAACCAAACTCATCTACATTTTGGGTGGCTTTAGGAGTGAGTGCACTTTCAAAAAAATTTAATTTTTTGGGGTTCTGGTAAATTATTTATTTAATTCACTTTTTTACTTTAGAGCAAAATTATGAGATTTTAAAAGTATAAAAGTAATTTGCATACTTGTTTTTGATTATCATCATAAGTCATGAAAAGAATGATCTGAATTTCTTCATTTTTTCAAACATTCACAAACCTCACCCTCACCATATAATTTACAATATAAAAACACAATCTTCTTTTGAAATACCAAGATGTCTCCCCATGTTTAATGTAGAAGTCTGGAAACACTTTGCCCTACATTTTTGCGTATGAGTTTTCTACTCAGTCACTTACACAAATAAGCACACACACGTTTTTGGAATGCATCCAAACTCTTTCATTCATCTCTCCTGAACATTCCATTCCTGGAGTGATTGTATCAATAACATGAAAAGTTCATTGCGTTGTTAGTGAATGAGGAGCCTTTGTTGTCGCCTGAGAAGAACAAATGTCTCGCTCTGTCTAGGATAATCAATGTGTCTCTCTTTCTTGGGGAAGTCGTGGCCTAATGGTTAGAGGGTTGGACTCCCAATCGAAGGGTCGTGAGTTCTAGTCTCGGGCCGGACGGAATTGTGGGTGGGGGTAGTGCATGAACAGCTCTCTCTCCACCTTCAATACCCTTGAGCATTGAACCCCCAACTGCTCCCCGGGCGCCGCAGCATAAATGGCTGCCCACTGCTCCGGGTGTGTGCTCACAGTGTGTGTGTGTGTGTTTACTGCTCTGTGTGTGTGCGCATTTCGGATGGGTTAAATTGAGCACAAATTCTGAGTATGGGTCACCATACTTGGCTGAATGTCACTTCACTTTTGCTCTCTGCCTAACCTAAGACTCTGTGACAAAAAATATATAAGGGTAATGCTATTAAGATGGAAAGAGACAGATACCTAGTAAGCAAAATAAAGCTGGTGGATCATCATTATATTGTGTAGCAGCCAAAATACTCAGACTGATCCTGATACTCTTAACAGATGGATTACCTGGGTTCACACAGTGACCTACAAGCACCAAACAATGGGAAATGAGTTCAAAAGGTAACATCTACGGAATCAACAGAATATTAAAATCCCCACCCAAAAACACAGACAAGCAAACATGCTGATGATACTGTGAAAAAAAAGTCAAGCACTATCCTGAAACTCTAGATGGTGCAGATTGATGTGGTTTTAACACTAACTAATGACATTTGCATGTATTAAACTAGCACAAAATTATTAGTTCATGTTACATATGCAACCAATGTGCTTGTTGCTTTATATTTAAATGGCTGGTTAGCATTCACTAGAAAATTTCACAGCATGATTTCTGAGTTATTCTGAAACCTTTCACCTTCCCTAGCTCCACCTGTGTAGATCTGCTACAGGTTATATGCTACTTGTGCAGCAGCAGTATGTCTTAAACACTCACAGCACTGTTTGGATGTATGTATTGGCAGTAGTAAGTTCCTGTACTTGCTTTGCAGCAGCAATAATCTACAACAACAGAATAACTAACAGCAGCAGTAATTTAGCAATGTAGCAGATATATTCCACCAAGACCAAACACATTAACATTGTCATATCCATTACCATGCTAAAATCTTACGAGAGTTGTCATGATAGAACTGTGGTCACATCATAAGACCCTTGCTGGGTTTTGTGCTGTTGAATCATGGGATAGGTCATAGATTGCTATGGCAGAGCTTAAGGCTTGAAATCAGAAGAAAAAGATTAATTTAAGGGGATACAGCCAGGTGTCTAAGGGTGTACTCACACTAGCCAGTTTGAACCGTGCCCGAGTGCGTTTGACCACCAAAGCGCGGTTCGTTTGACTAGTGTGAGTGCTCCGAACCGTGCCCGGGCGCGGCTCGATTAGCCGGCCCTGGCCCGCTTGGAAGAGGTGGGCCAGGGCACGGTTCAGTTGGACTCGGGCGCGGTTCGCATTTAGTGTCAGCCCTAACCGTGCAGGAGCACGGAAAAGGACGCGTTGCGTCACGGTTTTGCGACGCTCCAAAACCAACATGTCAGGGAAAGGGTCGCTTTGGTCTACGGCAGAGGTGCAAAACGCATAAAAACTAAAAACTGCAAAGTCCTTGCTGCACTTCAGCTGGTACCTTGCAAACATACGAGCAGCACGATTACGTGAAAATTTTTGCGCCACTGAGGCAACACATCTGTTTAACAACAGGCTGTGAGAGGGCTGTGGACCAAACGACACAAAATTATCCACAAAGAAAACAGCGATGGACTCCATTGTGTTCAGAGAGTGCCGCTCTTCCTGTTTATCCCGAAACCGTCGCACCATAATGACGTAAGCGTGCTCCGGCACGAATGCTGAAACCCTATATGTGAGTGCAGGCCAGAGGGGGAGTGGGGAGGGGGGGGCAATCGTACTCGGGCCCGGTTCATGGCAACCGTGCCTAGTGTGAGTACACCCTAAATACCAAACCAGACCCTGGCCTGCCACCCAGGGGGGCTACCGCCAGTTCAGAATAAACCTGCTCAAAAAACGGACTCGACAGATCTTTGGTAGCAACACCTTGCTCAGAAACGTATAAGCAGATATAAATAAAATGAGTAGAGCCCAAGGTGAGAGTCTGGGCCTAAACCAATTCAGAGAAAGTGAATGAGGTTGACAGTGTGCAAACCTTACCATATAGGATTTTAGAAAGTCGGCAGAACGCTTAGCATGCACCCTTACCACAATGTGGATTTTAGAAAGTGCACAGAGCTCAGCGTGTGCACTTACTATAGCATCGATTTAGAAACACCATTGCCTTGGAGCCTAGGAGCCCTACGTGACTGTGGCATGCTCACAGAACAGAATCTGAAGCATTTGCTCACAGATGCCCAGAAGGGAGTGCCGCACTTGCAAGAGGCACTTCACGGTGAGTGGAGGATGAGCAGAGCAAGATCTGTGGTGAGACGCAACTCAGCCACCTCATCTGGGGATAGACCCTGAACTTTATCCAGGTCTTTCAACAGATCAGCCTGATAAGCCTAAAGCACCACCATGGTATGCAACGAGGCTGCAGCATGACCTGCTGCTTTGTATGTCCTGCCATTCAAACGAGATATATGATGAAGGACGGCTGGGAGGGAGCCTTAAGAGAAGATGCCTCCCCCATAGAGAGATAGCAGGCCGGCGCCTCTTCAGCAGGGGGCATCTTCTCATAACCATTCTCATGCATCCCCTCAATCTATGGATGCGAGATGAGAATGGATTTTTCCAAGCCTTTTCGATCTCCACATGGAGATCAGGAAGAAATGGAAGGCTCACCTGAGCTGGAAGGCTATGGCTAGAAAGAAAACGCTTGTCGAAGCATCACCTTCCTGGCCCGCTTCCAAAAGCTTATGGCCCGCTTCCAAAAGCTTATGGCGTGATCCATAACCTTACAGAAAATATAAGCTATGAAACTGGCCTTAGCAAGTAAAATAGAAAGTAAAAAAGATTTAAGTTGATTATAGACATTTAAGTGTGTGGTACTGTCCTAAAAAGTCCAGAAAACCAACCTGCCAATAGTTGAAGAAACCAACAGAACAACAGACTTCAAACAGATGCCTTCCAAACAGTAAACAGCTAAGAAATTGTAAGTGGCCATATTCTCCAAATTTGAACAGCTCAGTCTACTGGTTATCCAGGAATGAAAAAAGGGGTAAAATAGAGAAGTCTGGGAGTCATAGGACACAACCTGAAGTGGAGTAGTAGAATAAAAGCAGGCAATGCTAGCAGTGGGAAGATTGTTGGGACAGACTTAAAGTTATGAAGTGGCCAATAATGTACCCTTGTTTAAACCCTTAAGTCTCCTTACCAATAATTCAAAGCCAATGAAACTGTGTGGGAAATAAAAGGCTAGGATTGAGGAGGAAATTAAGTTCTTAAAATCAAATAAGCATAACAGACGAGCCTAAGAACACATTAGCTCTGAAATACAGACTCACATTAATGGTATGCTACTATTGCCTCTGGACTTGAATGAGATAAACATGAGATCAGGATAGGATATGTGAAAAGAAGAGGGTTGATTTGTGTCAGCTGGGTCACTTCATGTGAAACCTAACCCATCTGGGCATGTCCATCTCAGAAAATTGGCATGGAAATGTAATCTGTGTGGATCGCTAACTAGGTAAGGACACAGCATAGGGTTTTTGAGGTGATACAATGACGCAGATTGGACTATGAACATATTCTCTTTACATTTATTTATTAAGTTGTTTACTACTGGTTGCACATTTTTTATTACACCACTACAGACTGTCAGCATCAGACAACAATATGCAAATAAGTGAATACCATACAGTGTTATTTTAGTATTTATTTGTTTATAGGTTTATATTGTTTAGGTTCTTTGTTGCATGCTTTTTATGGTTATTATTATTTTTAAAACATTTCTATTTAGTGTTAATTTATTTTGTCCGTTTTAGTTTTCGTACTTAATATTTTTGAGATTTCATTTTATTTCATATATATATATATATATATATATATATATATATATATATATATATATATATATATATATATATATATATATATATATATGTATGTATGTATGTATGTATGTATGTATATATATATATATATATATTATATATATATATATATATATATATATATATATATATTCAAATGCAATTAATTAATACAGTTTACTATATCAACAATACTCTTCTGATGAAAACCCTGCACATGACTTTAGACAAATAATAAGATTGATTTATTAATAAATAAATACCTGCCATCATTTACACAGTAATTTCATGGAAAACAACAACAACCAATACAGTCTTCATAGCTTTCTTCATACTTTTCTAATTTTTCTCAAGCAAATTACTTTTCTCAGAAATTGACAACTTCCACTTTCCAAGCATACTCATAGCCTCTTAAAATGATGCCGCCATAGCAATATATCTTAATCACCCAGACTGAAGAACAGAGATACTGAATCTATGGTGAGTACTTGATGACTAAAGTGGAATTTCCCTGGGTCCCATCAGGCAGTCAAAAAGTCCCATGATCGTAGGTCCAGTAAGTGAGCTATTGATTAAACATGAATGCTTACGGAAAATGACGTTAACTAAAAATCTGAAGAAAACAGTGAAATGAAAGCTTCCTTCATGTAGACGTGTTGTATTCCAAATCCTCCCATCAACAGAGCAGTTCAAATAAAAGTTCAGGAGGTACTATCCCAACTGGATGAATGCCAGGAAATGAGAACTGTTGATGATTTCCCCTTCCAATATTAATAGATAAAGCATAAATTTTACTCTGATGACTCACCACCCTTAAAAGCAAAATTACATTCCCTTTTTCCTGAATGCCTAGACATGAAATTAAAGGTTGTTAAGGTTAGAAATGGTCCACCAAGATTATGTAACCAGTCATTGTTTGAATATAGTTCATAAACATGTGAAGGAATTTAAAAGACAGTAATAATTCTAATATGGCACTTAGAATAAACCGGGATAGATTTTATAGTATAAACGTCTCTACAGTCACTTTTGATCAGTTTTGTCAGTGCTGGCATTTGTGTTCAATCTCAGCACTGACAGTTCATCAAACACTCCATTAAAAAAAATAAAATAATAATAATTATGCATTTAGCAGACGCTTTTATCCAAAGCGACTTACAGTGCATTCAGGCTATCAATTTTTTAATCTATCATGTGTTCCAAAGGGGAATCAAACCCCCAACCTTGTGCTTGATAGTGCAATGCTCTACCAGTTGAGCTACAGGACCACTTGTTAAGACTTTAAGATTAAGATTCCCCTCTTTTTCTCCCCTCTCTTCCCAGAGCCTTTCTTACCAGACTATGCCTGGACTGACCTGGCTCTACCCCGCTGGGTCTCGACCCCAGATGCAGGTGAGGGAGAGAGATCAGAAGTGAGCAATGGAGCCATTGTTCTGCACCCAGAGCCTGAGCCATGACAGGGGGAACGGGTGCGATAGGGGCAGGAATGCTCTAGGATGAACTCACATCAAAGAACTACAGGCAAAAGGCCGAGAGGGAGGCATTCTGCAGACATGATTATAGGTACCGCACTCACTGGAGATAAGAAAGAATGAGAGGTTATTGTGGCGCAGACCTGAGATCAGTTTTTAAGTGACACTTAATAATGCCAGATTTTAGTGAGAATACGAAGGCCTGGTCCCAGATCAGCATAAAGGGGATTTCAATCAAGATAATGTATGTGAGGGAGCAAAGGCTTTGAAAACCGCCTACTGTGTCTTTCATTTTCTCCATTGATTTTCTATGAGAAACTGTAAGGGTTTACGTTTTCCTCACAGACTACTGTGATCACCTTCCGTCTTTTGGAATAAGAAATATGTATGTGTTCCAACAGTTGTGGTAATAATAAGACTTTATTTTTTAAGATTTTTAGCTGAGAAAGGACTAAATCTAATTATAACATTTATTATAGCACATTATTGATAGTGTAGAATAATTTACTCATTTATAGAAAGAAATGTGTTAAATAGTGAACCAATGTGTGGGCCCTGATAGTCTTCTGAAGATAAGATGCCTTTATAATGTTAAAAAGCTAAATATTCCTGCCACATCCATTTGTTTACATTAAAGAAAGGAAAAGGGAAGACCTCAGGAAGAAACTTGAGCACTTAATGCAGCCAAATGCTCCATTCTGGTGTCTTGTACCCCTTAAAATCACCCTGAATGCAAACTTACAATGTCAGGCTTTCATGGCCATGGAGCTCATGTTAGATAACAGAAATTCTCTCCCTCGTTCACACAGAAACATATACAAACACATTCAAAATTACGGCTGCTGGTGTTTTGGTCCTCTTCACTCCTGCCAAAACCCTGCTGAGTTTTAGCGCAGTCTGGAAAAGGATGGTACAGTAAGGAATGATGCCCAGATGGGCATCACTTTCCTTGCACAACATAAATACTGTTTGCTCTTTTGTGTTGTGACCCAAAAATCCATCACCATAACAACCTGGAAATTAACCATGAATGCTCCCCATCTTGGGGCACAGTTTGCGTGATGTAACCAGGCTGTGAACCCCACATTCCTGGCCTGATACAGAGAGGCTTTGATGTGCTTTGAACAGGGGCCCATTGTGCTGAAATCAGGCCTGCGTTTTATCATCCATCACACACCAGAATACCAAGTCGCAGAGCTGCGGGAGGTCATTACATAACGCAGTAGCCTCCACACAAGTCCTGAACATCTCCAAATTCTGAGCTTGCAACTGATATTATCAACATAACTGGAATCTGACTGACAAAGAAAATACTGGAAAATGCATGATGCATTGTCTTCTCTTTGTCTCCATTGCATTCACACCTTTTGTAAGACTTGGAAAATACCAACACAGGCTCATTGGAAATATGTGATGATGGAGGCAGACGCACATGCTGAGTCTAGCTCCTGTTGCTTTCTGGTGTTGATTCCAGGGAGACAGAGGTCAAATCGTAATGATCTCCTATGGATCACTAGCCTGGTGTCTGCTCAACTTGAACGCAAAACAGATGTTACCAGAACACCTTATCTGATGCCATTTAATAATTCGGTAGCCGACATATAATATAAAACTCCCTTTCACACTCCCACAATCCTAAAACAGGATTATTTACTTACCCCACTTATTTTAAGCAAAATGCACTTAATTTAGTTTTTTTTTTTTTTTTTTGCTTATCTAGTAAATGCACCTTAATTAAATAATTGTTTAAAATATTTTTTATTAGAAACAATTCAAAAATACTAAGTAAGATAAGCAATTTTTTTTTTTTTTTGTAGTGTATTTATACTACATCTCAGTTATATATAGTGCTTAAAAGCATTCTGTGCTGAAAATTACATTCACTTGTAGCATGTATTATAAATGCACAGCAAGTTTTATTGGCAGAGTTGCATTAAAAAAAAAAAATATCCTCTTCACAAGTGATATTCACCTTGGTTGTTAGTTTTTCTTTATACATTACATTTTTCATCCATAGTACACACTGATTCTACTATCTTGGAACTTGGTATAATAATAATAATAATAGAAATGACGCCTAAGGATCAGTCATGGTCTGTGTAAGCATGGATATAAATCATTTTCACACAGTAAATATTGAAAGATTTTACACTACTAATCAAAATTATGAAGTCGATATTATTTTTATTTGTTAATATTTAATGTATTTTAATTTAAAATAACAGTTTTCTACTTTCATATATATATCATTATCAATGTTGAAACAGTTGTACTGATTTACAGTTTACATGGCAATCGAATGTTTCAATATTTCACTATGGCATGTTGTGTGAAGAGTGTAGCAGCATTGATGTAACTGAGAAACAACTGTAAGTTAGCAAAAATGAGACAACAAAAGACAAAAGGGCTAGCGGTATAACACAGTTGATATATAGAAGTCAGCATACATCAAAAGACCACATGAGTAGCAGCGAATGGCCAACAGCTATTTGTTAATAGCTAACATGTAACGTTTGTCTTTAGCCTAAGGGTGAGACCGACATCAGGATAAATGCTTTGCTGTGCCCCAACAAAGCATCTCTTTCAGACAGCAAATAGCCATGTATCCATAAGGGAATGAAGAAGTTTGTTCTAGATATATATCACTATAGTAATAATCTTCAATTTCCAGCCACATCTACAGTATAGTGCTCTGTTCAGATATCAGGCAGCTCATCGTCTGTCTGAACATCTGAACACCAGTTTACATACTAATGCCGGAAAGTAAGGTTGTATGCATAATTTGACTAGGATTTACAAAAGTTTTTTTTTTTTTTTTTTTTCATTTCTGGTCACTATTATACGATTTTTCACTCTGATAAAAGGGTTAGAATCCAGTATTGAAAACATCAACTAAATATGATATGTATAAATAGCCATAAATGATATTATCACATCTGATTATTTATTTTTCTTTTTTTACATGCTGTATCACTCTGCCATCGCTTAAACCATTTAATGCAGGTTATGATAAAAAAAAAGAGGTCATGTGAACTTACCTGCTCTGTCTTTCTCAGAAAGTACAGCGGTCTGAAAGAAAGAAATAAAGAAAGTTTAATATCTTGAAAATGATAAGGAAATACAACACGATTTTTAATATAAATAGGGATTTTAATATTTAATAAATGTAATATTTAATATTTAGGGATTTTACACGCACACACACACACACACACACACACACACACACACATATATATATGTCAAAATTCCATTTCAGAAATTTCAAATATAAGCTGACCTTCGGATAAAAGACACACACACACACACACACACACACACACACACACACATATATATATATATATATATATATATATATATATATATATATGTGTGTGTGTGTGTGTGTGTGTGTGTGTGTGTGTCTTTTATCCGAAGGTCAGCTTATATTTGAAATTTCTGAAATGGAATTTTGATCATTTTTGTGAGTTCATATTTCACTTTAAGGATCGAGAGGTGAACCAATAAAACAGTTTCACAATGTAACTCTATAAACAAAGTTTACATTTCAAACCAATCCAGTATACACTAGTCTACCACCTGTTCCTCTGAGTAAAACACTGTGTGTGTGGTGTGAATGTATGTTCATGCCCACCAAGTGCAGCTGGTTAAGAAATAAGGCCATTTGTGTAGCCTCTGCAACCTTGGAAACACCCTCCTCCTTACGAACAAGATACCCCAACACACATGCACACTTATGTAAAACAGCCCTCTAAAACAGCTGATAGTCTATTCTATCATCATCTCACTTAATGTGCTTATCCATAATTTGTTAGATCATGTGTGTATTTAATGATAACACTGCTAAACTTTTGGTTTTCAACAAGGAGGAGTGGAGTACGGGACAAAAATAACCATGCTGCATATTTTTACTATGTCGGCACGTCTCAGTGCAAAAACACAACTGAAAAATACCCCCGACACACACACAGAAAATGTGTGTAAGTGATTATTTAACCACAGAATTGTGCTTGGAAAAATTATGAATTTCTTTGCTTGGCAAAGGTATTTTTATGGTTTCCAAATTTAGCACAATTGTGAATTTGGTTAAAGACCTTTGTAAAGACTTTCTGTGTTCAAACAGGAAGATTTGATTATATTGAAGGACTTTTCCAAAAGGTTTTATCTATGTTATAACAGTGAAGCATGATTGCTACTGTCAGTTGTATGCAGTATTAATGGGCAGGACATACTCATTTGCATCTAAGCATTTGATTGGATAAAAATCTGCATATTGCAGGATGAGTCATCAACACTTTTAATGAGTTTTCCTGTGAAAGTCGCAGCAGATTTGAAATGTCTAGCTGTTATGTAGTAAAAATGCTAATGGTTGTTGGAGCTGATAGCCTTGGGCAGCACGCCAACATGTAGCACCGTTGAACTTTGGGCGTCCCAAGTTCGAGTCCCAGATCATGGACATTTCCTGATCCTATCTCCCTCTCTCTCCCACATCGCTTCCCATTCACTTACTGTCCTTTCTAAATAAAGGCATAAAAACACCAAATATAATTCTAAAAATAAAATAAAGCTAATGGTTCAGCACGCCAACATGTAGCACCGTTGCACCCAGATTGTGGACATTTCCTGATCCTATCCCCCTCTCTCTCCCACATCGCTTCCCATTCAATTATAGTCCTTTCTAAATAAAGGCATAAAAACACCAAATATTAT
The DNA here is from genome assembly GCF_023724105.1 of Carassius gibelio. Classification (NCBI taxonomy): domain Eukaryota; kingdom Metazoa; phylum Chordata; class Actinopteri; order Cypriniformes; family Cyprinidae; genus Carassius; species Carassius gibelio. The sequence goes on from NC_068396.1 coordinate 10,576,747, forward strand.
TCTAAAAATAAAATAAAGCAAATGGTTTAGGAATGCACAACAGTGATTGTATTGCTACTAAAACTATTAATATTGTTTAAATAATAATAATAAAATAATGAAAACTAACTGAAATTGGCTGAAAGTTTAAATACTAAAACTAAATTAAAACATGAAATTGACAAAAGCACATAAAAAACTACTTATTTTAAAATTACTCAAAATAAAATGAAAACCAAAACTACAAAACAAAAATACTAGCTAGTTCAAATCTAAATAATATATTAGCGTAATAGTAAAACATTAAATAAAAAGTTTGCTAGGATGTAGGTGAACTTAAACCTAAAAATGCATGGACAAAAAGCCATGAAACTCTAAATTTGACTTAACAGTGACTCTCTTTCTTAAAACAGAGCAATGGCTATTAATATCTGTTCCTTTGTTAGTTGTTCATTATTGTTCATTATTGTCATGTGTTGACTTTTTTAGTCAGGCGAACAGGAATTTCTGTGGATCCAAAGGAATGTCGGGGCCTCCTTCTCCGGGCGACATCCATCCACAGAACTCCTGCTCTGTCCGCTGATCTTTGACTTGGTGTAATCCCAAAATCCCTGGAAACGATCATACTGACAGAAACACCTCTATCATCTGCCTTGAAAGAGTGATGCATCCTGTTATATGAAAAATGTGGTTTTCTCTTCAGAGCATATTCTTCTTCTTTATCTTCAATGTTTTTCATGTTCTATCTCTCTGCCCAATTCCTTTATTGCCCTCTGTTATCACATTCTTTTATTTTATCTACCCCGTTCTTTGTTTCCACATTCTTCTGCTTTTGTTAACGTACCCTCATCCCTCCTCACATGAAGTCAGATGCATGCTGGGAATTATCTTCATGTATGCAAGGGGTAGGAGTGGCTTATCTAAGGTGTGTGCATGTGTGTTTAACAAGATAACTGCATGACTGTGATCTTAATGGACACAGTGTACCTCAGACATTTGAAAAACATTTTGTTTTTGTGTTTGTGTCAAAAATGTCTCATAGTATAGTGTGTGCATCAGTGTACAGAGATACAGAAACATTCTAAAAGGATTCTTGATTCTAATGACCATACAATATATTTAAAGGTTAAGTGATTTATGTGACTCTAAAGTCAAAAATGCAATAAAAAAGTATGTGATAAACAGTGGAAATGTGAGCTCAGAAATTTGAGGTGAATAGTATATCAGAATGTCAGTATGCCAATGCAATTAGGAGTCTGCAGATTCATTTGTAACATAATGCAGTAGAGCGTTAGCCATATTATAATAGCGTGACTGTGACCACCACAGTAACACATTCTACATTCCTCTATGTGTAGGCCTGTTGTTTTCTCAAATTTACAGAAACAACTCAAGGCCACCGACAGTGAAATACTATTAATACTTTGGAGAGCTTCTGGCATACTCAGAATAACTACGTATATTTGAGTCCGAGCACTGTTATCATGTGCTATACCAAACACACCACCCACCACCCTCATACGAGTGGGAGGATGATTAAAATTGGCTCAGAACAAAAGAATAAAAGATGAAGAGGAAGCAGGGAATGAGGTGGCAGAAAAATAGGACAATGAGATCAAATGTATAAATAACATAATGAAAAGGCAAGCGTCACTATTACTATCACTCATACTGCTGGCCAAGGGTTTACTGAAAATATTAATTGAACTAAAAACTGCATATGGAAAAACATATGAAATTTTTTATTTACAATATAAATTGTTTTTACTTTGTGTAATTTATGTTACATCAGTTATATTACAAATAATAAAAAAAAATCATTATTTTATGTTATAAAAATATTGAATTGAATTTGTGTTATGGACTTTAATGACAGATCAAATCATATGACCTGTTGAGAAGAGCACTATTGCTTTCATAAGTAATTGAACAAATGATTTTGTCTGCAAGATGAAAATTCCCAGATTTATATTAAAGAAACGTAAAACATTTCTAATGTAAGCAGCCAGCTAGCATTAAGCACAGTACTTCCATAGTTGAACAAATTGTTTCTTCTGTAAAACAAAACAAACAAACAAACAAAAAACGTTAGCAGTAATTAACCAGCACACACTACCACTACTCTTACTTTCATGATTGAACAAATTATTTTGTCTGCAAGACGAAAATTTCCATAGATTTACATTGAAGAAGAAACTAGTAATTTCTAAAATAAGCAGTCAGATGGCAGCAAGCAATCAGCGAACAACCACTTAAACACATACACACACACTCAGAATACTTTAGCAACAATATAGCAACACCACAACAACCATCCACAGCACTCCATCATCACACCATAGACAAAATTCGACCCCAAAGATAACATTTCACTGTCTTAAAACTGAAAATTGTGTTAAAATTGAAGAAATTGTTTACAATGTAGTAATTTCACAGGGTCCATCACACTTGCCTGGCAGCACTGGACCACCCAAGCATTTGTCATATGTTACATTTCAGTCATGAGAGTTTTTTTTTTTTTTTTTTTTTTAGTATGGGTTTGTCTAAGTAAGCAATTGTGTTTGCAAGTGTGTATCCACAGTCGTTATGGGCAGGATTGGGTCACATTTTTTGGCCTGTAAGGTCCCTGGGCACAGGTTGTCACGGCATTAGGGATCAGAGGTTGTATCAGGTGTCCAGCAGAAAAAAACAACTGGGTAGACCACTTAAGTATTCATTTACTCTCTCTCTCTCTCCCTCTCTCTCTGTGTGTGTGTGCATGTGTGTGTGTGTGTGAGAGAGAGAT